>NW_027316201.1:195000-310000 GCF_026437365.1 Eucyclogobius newberryi | reverse complement strand
CCAGGGTGAGGCTCCAGCTCCTTCAGGTCAGAAGAACCTGGTCAGAACTAAAGTCCTGGTCTGTTTCAGAGCTGGACAGTAAAGACGGGGCCAAACTCTTCAGTAAAATGCCCAACCGGATCCAGCGAGTGGCGCGAGGTTCTGGAGTGGCCACAAGAGACGTCCAGGAGCTGCTCACGCAGTACACAAAGTTCGCCCAGATGGTCAAGAAGATGGGCGGCATCAAGGGGCTCTTCAAAGGTACGCAACTGACCCTGAACCGGGCCTAAGCAGGATAAACTGACTCTGAACCAGGCCTAAGCAGGTTAAACTGACTCTGAACCGGGCCTAAGCAGGATAAACTGACCCTGAACCGGGCCTAAGCAGGATAAACTGACTCTGAACCAGGCCTAAGCAGGTTAAACTGACCCTGAACCGGGCCTAAGCAGGATAAACTGACTCTGAACCAGGCCTAAGCAGGTTAAACTGACTATGAACCAGGCCTAAGCAGGTTAAACTGACTCTGAACCGGGCCTAAGCAGGATAAACTGACCCTGAACCGGGCCTAAGCAGGATAAACTGACTATGAACCAGGCCTAAGCAGGATAAACTGACCCTGAACCGGGCCTAAGCAGGATAAACTGACTATGAACCAGGCCTAAGCAGGATAAACTGACCCTGAACCAGGCCTAAGCAGGATAAACTGACTATGAACCAGGCCTAAGCAGGATAAACTGACCCTGAACCGGGCCTAAGCAGGATAAACTGACTATGAACCAGGCCTAAGCAGGATAAACTGACTCTGAACCAGGCCTAAGCAGGTTAAACTGACTATGAACCAGGCCTAAGCAGGTTAAACTGACTCTGAACCGGGCCTAAGCAGGATAAACTGACCCTGAACCGGGCCTAAGCAGGATAAACTGACTATGAACCAGGCCTAAGCAGGATAAACTGACCCTGAACCGGGCCTAAGCAGGATAAACTGACTATGAACCAGGCCTAAGCAGGATAAACTGACCCTGAACCAGGCCTAAGCAGGATAAACTGACTATGAACCAGGCCTAAGCAGGATAAACTGACCCTGAACCAGGCCTAAGCAGGATAAACTGACTATGAACCAGGCCTAAGCAGGATAAACTGACCCTGAACCGGGCCTAAGCAGGATAAACTGACCCTGAACCGGGCCTAAGCAGGATAAACTGACCCTGAACCAGGCCTAAGCAGGATAAACTGACCCTGAACCAGGCCTAAGCAGGATAAACTGACCCTGAACCGGGCCTAAGCAGGATAAACTGACCCTGAACCAGGCCTAAGCAGGATAAACTGACCCTGAACCAGGCCTAAGCAGGATAAACTGACCCTGAACCAGGCCTAAGCAGGATAAACTGACCCTGAACCAGGCCTAAGCAGGATAAACTGACCCTGAACCAGGCCTAAGCAGGATAAACTGACCCTGAACCAGGCCTAAGCAGGATAAACTGACTATGAACCAGGCCTAAGCAGGATAAACTGACCCTGAACCAGGCCTAAGCAGGATAAACTGACTATGAACCAGGCCTAAGCAGGATAAACTGACCCTGAACCAGGCCTAAGCAGGATAAACTCTGTTCCAGGAGGGGACATGTCAAAGAACGTGAATCCATCTCAAATGGCCAAACTCAACCAGCAGATGGCCAAGATGATGGACCCCAGAGTTCTGCACCACATGGGTAAGACACGCCGGGAAAGGCACCCTTAACATGTTCTTAATGTGTTCTTAGCATGTTCTTAACGTGTTCATGGCGTGTTCTTAACATGTTCTTAGCGTATTCTTGTCGTGTTCTTGGTGTGTTCTTGTCGTGTTCTTTGTGTGTTCTTAGCGTGTTCTTGTCGTGTTCTTGGTGTGTTCTTGTCGTGTTCTTGTCGTGTTCTTAGCGTGTTCTTGGTGTGTTCTTGGTGTGTTCTTTGTGTGTTCTTTGTGTGTTCTTAGCGTGTTCTTAGCGTGTTCTTGTCGTGTTTGTGTGTTCTTAGCGTGTTCTTGTCGTGTTCTTCGTGTGTTGGTATGTTCTTGTCGTGTTCTTAGCGTGTTCTTAGCGTGTTCTTGGTGTTTTCTTGGCGTGTTCTTGGTGTGTTCTTGGTGTGTTCTTGTCGTGTTCTTTGTGTGTTCTTAGCGTGTTCTTTGTGTGTTCTTAGCGTGTTCTTGTCGTGTTCTTGGTGTGTTCTTGTCGTGTTCTTGTCGTGTTCTTAGCGTGTTCTTGGTGTGTTCTTTGTGTGTTCTTAGCGTGTTCTTAGCGTGTTCTTAGCGTGTTCTTGTCGTGTTCTTTGTGTGTTCTTAGCGTGTTCTTGTCGTGTTCTTCGTGTGTTGGTATGTTCTTGTCGTGTTCTTAGCGTGTTCTTGGTGTTTTCTTGGCGTGTTCTTGGCGTGTTCTTGGTGTGTTCTTGGCGTGTTCTTGGCGTGTTCTTAGCATGTTTAACATGTTCTTAGCGTATTCTTAACATGTTCTTAATGTGTTCTTTGCATGTTCTTAACATGTTCTTAATGTGTTCTTTGCGTGTTCTTAACATGTTCTTAGCGTATTCTTGGCGTGTTCTTGGCGTGTTCTTGGCAGGTTCTTGGCAGTTTCTTTGTGTCTTCTTAGCGTGTTCTTGGCGTGTTCTTGTCGTGTCCTTGGTGTGTTCTTGGCGTGTTCTTAGCATGTTTAACACGTTCTTAACATGTTAGCGTATTCTTGGCGTGTTCTTAACGTGTTCTTGGCGTGTTCTTTGTGTCTTAGCGTGTTCTTGGTGTGCTCTTGGTGTGTTCTTGTGCTCTTGGCGTGTTCTTGTTGTGTTCTTGTTGTGTTCTTGGCGTGTTCTTGGTGTGTTCTTGGCGTGTTCTTGGCACGTTTAACATGTTCTTAGCGTATTCTTAACGTGTTCTTAACATGTTCTTAATGTGTTCTTAGCGTGTTCTTGGCGTGTTCTTTGTGTCTTAGCGTGTTCTTGGTGTGCTCTTGGTGTGTTCTTGTGCTCTTGTCGTGTTCTTGTCGTGTCCTTGGTGTGTTCTTGGCGTGTTCTTAGCATGTTTAACACGTTCTTAACATGTTAGCGTATTCTTGGCGTGTTCTTAACGTGTTCTTGGCGTGTTCTTTGTGTCTTAGCGTGTTCTTGGTGTGCTCTTGGTGTGTTCTTGTGCTCTTGTCGTGTTCTTGGCGTGTTCTTGTTGTGTTCTTGTTGTGTTCTTGGCGTGTTCTTGGTGTGTTCTTGGCGTGTTCTTGGCACGTTTAACATGTTCTTAGCGTATTCTTAACGTGTTCTTAACATGTTCTTAATGTGTTCTTAGCGTGTTCTTGGCGTGTTCTTTGTGTCTTAGCGTGTTCTTGGTGTGCTCTTGGTGTGTTCTTGTGCTCTTGTCGTGTTCTTGGCGTGTTCTTGTTGTGTTCTTGTTGTGTTCTTGGCGTGTTCTTGGTGTGTTCTTGGCGTGTTCTTGGCACGTTTAACATGTTCTTAACATGTTCTTAGCGTATTCTTAACGTGTTCTTAACATGTTCTTAATGTGTTCTTAGCGTGTTCTTAACGTGTTCTTGGCATGTTCTTGGCATGTTCTTGTTGTGTTCTTGGCGTGTTCTTGGTGTGTTCTTGGCGTGTTCTTAGCATGTTTAACATGTTAACATGTTCTTGGCGTATTCTTAACGTGTTCTTAACATGTTCTTAATGTGTTTTTTGCGTGTTCTTAACGTGTTCTTTGTGTTCTTGACATGTTCTTGGCATGTTCTTGTTGTGTTCTTGGCGTGTTCTTTGTGTGTTCTTGGCGTGTTCTCAGCATGTTTAACATGTTCTTAGCGTATTAACATGTTCTTAATGTGTTCTTTGTGTGTTCTTGGCATGTTCTTGTGTTCTTGCCATGTTCTTAACCTGTTCTTGGCGTGTTCTTGCCATGTTCTTAGCGTGTTCTTGTCGTGTTCTTAGCGTGTTTTTGGTGTTTTCTTGGTATTTTCTTGGCGTGTTCTTGGCGTGTTCTTGGCGTGTTCTTGGCGTGTTCTTGGTGTGTTCTTGGCGTGTTCTTAGCGTATTCTTAACGTGTTCTTAACATGTTCTTAATGTGTTCTTTGCATGTTCTTAACATGTTCTTAATGTGTTCTTTGCGTGTTCTTAACATGTTCTTAGCGTATTCTTGGCAGGTTCTTGGCAGGTTCTTTGTGTCTTCTTAGCGTGTTCTTGGCGTGTTCTTGTCGTGTCCTTGGTGTGTTCTTAGCATGTTTAACACGTTCTTAACATGTTCTTAGCGTATTCTTGGTGTGTTCTTGGCGTGTTCTTGGCGTGTTCTTAACATGTTCTTTGCGTGTTCTTAGCGTGTTCTTAACATGTTCTTGGCGTGTTCGCGTGTTCTTGGCGTGTTCTTAACGTGTTCTTGGCGTTTTCCTAACATGTTCTTGCCGTGTTCTTAGCGTGTTCTTGTTGTGTTGTGTTCTAGTCGTGTTCTTAGCGTGTTCTTGGCGTGTTCTTAACATGTTGTTAGCGTGTTCTTGTCGTGTTGTTGTGTTCTTGGCGTGTTCTAAGCGTGTTTTTGTTGCGTTGTCGGCGTGTTCTTGGTGTGTTCTTGGCGTGTTCTTAGCGTGTTCTTGTCGTTTTGGCGTGTTCTTGGTGTGTTGTCGTGTTCTTGTCGTGTTCTTAGCGTGTTCGTGTTGTGTTGTCGTTTTCTTGGGGTGTTATTAGCGTGTTCTTGTCATGTTGTCGTGTTCTTGGTGTGTTCTTAGCGTGTTCTTGGCGTGTTCTTGTCGTGTTGTTTTCTTGGCGTGTTCTTAGCATGTTCTTGGCGTGTTCTTAGCGTGTTCTCTTTTTGCAGGAGGAATGGCGGGGCTTCAGTCCATGATGCGACAGTTCCAGCAGGGGGCAGCAGGGAACATGAAAGGCATGATGGGATTTAACAACATGTGACCCGCCCAAACATGGACTTCCTCATGCCCACATATGGACTAAAGGCACGCCCACTCACAGGAAGGGGGCTGGGCCAATAAACGCTTTTAAAAAAACAAACCTGGCGTGTTTCAGACGAGTTCAGACTTTTTAATGAAGATGTTTGTTTTATTTAATTTCATGGTTTGTTAAACGAAGCGTTCTGATTGGTCGACAGTATAAACAAGGCTCTGATTGGTCAACAGATGAGGTTTGTTTGAATGGAGCGTTCTGATTGGTCGATGGCTGATCATAATGATATTTGTGACAATATTTTGTCAAAATAAATGTTTATATTCCATCGTTTCACTTCAAGTTTGTCATTTTCACAAAACAAAGAATTATTCAAGAGAAAAAAACAGAAAAAGTTCAGAAGAAACTAAAGACACACCTCAGAGTGTTTAAAGCTCTAAAGACACACCTCAGAGTGTATAAAGCTCTAAAGACACACCTCAGAGTGTATAAAGCTCTAAAGACACACCTCAGAGTGTTATAAAGCTCTAAAGACACACCTCAGAGTGTTTAAAGCTCTAAAGACACACCTCAGAGTGTATAAAGCTCTAAAGACACACCTCAGAGTGTATAAAGCTCTAAAGACACACCTCAGAGTGTTTAAAGCTCTAAAGACACACCTCAGAGTGTATAAAGCTCTAAAGACACACCTCAGAGTGTATAAAGCTCTAAAGACACACCTCAGAGTGTTTAAAGCTCTAAAGACACACCTCAGAGTGTATAAAGCTCTAAAGACACACCTCAGAGTGTATAAAGCTCTAAAGACGCACCTCAGAGTGTATAAAGCTCTAAAGACTCACCTCAGAGTGTATAAATCTCTAAAGACACACCTCAGAGTGTATAAAGCTCTAAAGACACACCTCAGAGTGTATAAAGCTCTAAAGACACACCTAAGAGTGTATAAAGCTCTAAAGACACACCTCAGAGTGGTATAAAGCTCTAAAGACACACCTCAGAGTGTATAAAGCTCTAAAGACACACC
This sequence comes from Eucyclogobius newberryi, assembly GCF_026437365.1. Classification (NCBI taxonomy): domain Eukaryota; kingdom Metazoa; phylum Chordata; class Actinopteri; order Gobiiformes; family Gobiidae; genus Eucyclogobius; species Eucyclogobius newberryi. Next base: position 304,113 of record NW_027316201.1, on the reverse strand, counting down.
TCAGAGTGTATAAAGCTCTAAAGACACACCTCAGAGTGTTTAAAGCTCTAAAGACACACCTCAGAGTGTATAAAGCTCTAAAGACACACCTCAGAGTGTATAAAGCTCTAAAGACACACCTCAGAGTGTACAAAGCTCTAAAGACACACCTCAGAGTGTTTAAAGCTCTAAAGACACACCTCAGAGTGTATAAAGCTCTAAAGACACACCTCAGAGTGTATAAAGCTCTAAAGACACACCTCAGAGTGTTTAAAGCTCTAAAGACACACCTCAGAGTGTATAAAGCTCTAAAGACACACCTCAGAGTGTATAAAGCTCTAAAGACGCACCTCAGAGTGTATAAAGCTCTAAAGACTCACCTCAGAGTGTATAAATCTCTAAAGACACACCTCAGAGTGTATAAAGCTCTAAAGACACACCTCAGAGTGTATAAAGCTCTAAAGACTCACCTCAGAGTGTTATAAAGCTCTAAAGACACACCTCAGAGTGTATAAAGCTCTAAAGACACACCTCAGAGTGTTATAAAGCTCTAAAGACACACCTCAGAGTGTATAAAGCTCTAAAAACACACCTCAGAGTGTTATAAAGCTCTAAAGACACCTCAGAGTTTATAAAGCTCTAAAGACACACCTCAGAGTCTAAAAAGCTCTAAAGACGCACCTCAGAGTGGTATAAAGCTCTAAAGACACACCTCAGAGTGTATAAAGCTCTAAAGACACACCTCAGAGTGTATAAAGCTCTAAAGACACACCTCAGAGTGTATAAAGCTCTAAAGACACACCTCAAGGTTTATAAAGCTCTAAAGACACACCTCAGAGTTATAAAGCTCTAAAGACACCTCAGAGTGGTATAAAGCTCTAAAGACACACCTCAGAGTGTATAAAGCTCTAAAAACACACCTCAGAGTGTTATAAAGCTCTAAAGACACACCTCAGAGTGTATAAAGCTCTAAAGACGCACCTCAGAGTTTATAAAGCTCTAAAGACACACCTCAGAGTGTTATAAAGCTCTAAAGACACACCTCAGAGTCTATAAAGCTCTAAAGACACACCTCAGAGTTTATAAAGCTCTAAAGACACACCTCAGAGTGTATAAAGCTCTAAAGACACACCTCAGAGTTTATAAAGCTCTAAAGACACACCTCAGAGTGTATAAAGCTCTAAAGACACAGCTCAGAGTGGTATAAAGCTCTAAAGACACACCTCAGAGTGTATAAAGCTCTAAAGACACACCTCAGAGTCTATAAAGCTCTAAAGACTCACCTCAGAGTTATAAAGCTCTAAAGACACACCTCAGAGTAAATAAAGCTCTAAAGACACACCTCAGAGTGTTATAAAGCTCTAAAGACACACCTCAGAGCGGTATAAAGCTCTAAAGACACACCTCAGAGTGTTATAAAGCTCTAAAGACACACCTCAGAGTGTTATAAAGCTCTAAAGACACACCTCAGACTGTATAAAGCTCTAAAGACACACCTCAGAGTTTATAAAGCTCTAAAGACACACCTCAGAGTGTTATAAAGCTCTAAAGACACACCTCAGAGTGTATAAAGCTCTAAAGACACACCTCAGAGTGTATAAAGCTCTAAAGACACACCTCAGAGTTTATAAAGCTCTAAAGACACACCTCAGAGTGTATAAAGCTCTAAAGACACAGCTCAGAGTGGTATAAAGCTCTAAAGACACACCTCAGAGTGTATAAAGCTCTAAAGACACACCTCAGAGTCTATAAAGCTCTAAAGACTCACCTCAGAGTTATAAAGCTCTAAAGACACACCTCAGAGTAAATAAAGCTCTAAAGACACACCTCAGAGTGTTATAAAGCTCTAAAGACACACCTCAGAGCGGTATAAAGCTCTAAAGACACACCTCAGAGTGTTATAAAGCTCTAAAGACACACCTCAGAGTGTTATAAAGCTCTAAAGACACACCTCAGACTGTATAAAGCTCTAAAGACACACCTCAGAGTTTATAAAGCTCTAAAGACACACCTCAGAGTGTTATAAAGCTCTAAAGACACACCTCAGAGTGTATAAAGCTCTAAAGACACACCTCAGAGCGGTATAAAGCTCTAAAGACACACCTCAGAGTGTTATAAAGCTCTAAAGACACACCTCAGAGTGTTTAAAGCTCTAAAGACACACCTCAGAGTGTTTAAAGCTCTAAAGACACACCTCAGAGTGTTATAAAGCTCTAAAGACACACCTCAGAGTGTATAAAGCTCTAAAGACACACCTCAGAGTGTTTAAAGCTCTAAAGACACACCTCAGAGTGTTTAAAGCTCTAAAGACACACCTCAGAGTGTATAAAGCTCTAAAGACACACCTCAGAGTGTTTAAAGCTCTAAAGACACACCTCAGAGTGTTATAAAGCTCTAAAGACACACCTCAGAGTGTATAAAGCTCTAAAGACACACCTCAGAGTGTTTAAAGCTCTAAAGACACACCTCAGAGTGTATAAAGCTCTAAAGACGCACCTCAGAGTGGTATAAAGCTCTAAAGACACACCTCAGAGTGTATAAAGCTCTAAAGACACACCTCAGAGTCTATAAAGCTCTAAAGACACACCTCAGAGTTTATAAAGCTCTAAAGACACCTCAGAGTGTATAAAGCTCTAAAGACACACCTCAGAGTGTTATAAAGCTCTAAAGACACACCTCAGAGTGTATAAAGCTCTAAAGACACACCTCAGAGTGTATAAAGCTCTAAAGACACACCTCAGAGTGCATAAAGCTCTAAAGACACACCTCAGAGTGTATAAAGCTCTAAAAACACACCTCAGAGTGTTATAAAGCTCTAAAGACACACCTCAGAGTCTATAAAGCTCTAAAGACACACCTCAGAGTTTATAAAGCTCTAAAGACACCTCAGAGTGTATAAAGCTCTAAAGACACACCTCAGAGTGGAATAAAGCTCTAAAGACACACCTCAGAGTGCATAAAGCTCTAAAGACACACCTCAGAGTGTATAAAGCTCTAAAAACACACCTCAGAGTGTTATAAAGCTCTAAAGACGCACCTCAGAGTTTATAAAGCTCCAAAGACACACCTCAGAGTGTTATAAGACACACCTCAGAGTTTATAAAGCTCTAAAGACACACCTCAGAGTGTATAAAGCTCTAAAGACACACCTCAGAGTGTATAAAGCTCTAAAGACACACCTCAAGGTTTATAAAGCTCTAAAGACACACCTCAGAGTGTATAAAGCTCTAAAGACACACCTCAGAGCGGTATAAAGCTCTAAAGACACACCTCAGAGTCTATAAAGCTCTAAAGACACACCTCAGAGTGGTATAAAGCTCTAAAGACACACCTCAGAGCGGTATAAAGCTCTAAAGACACACCTCAGAGTGTATAAAGCTCTAAAGACACACCTCAGAGTGTATAAAGCTCTAAAGACACACCTCAGAGTGTATAAAGCTCTAAAGACACACCTCAGAGCGGTATAAAGCTCTAAAGACACACCTCAGAGTGTTATAAAGCTCTAAAGACACACCTTAGAGTGGCATAAAGCTCTAAAGACACACCTCAGAGTGTATAAAGCTCTAAAGACACACCTCAGAGTGTTTAAAGATCTAAAGACACACCTCAGAGTGTTTAAAGATCTAAAGACACACCTCAGAGTGTATAAAGCTCTAAAGACACACCTCAGAGTGTTATAAAGCTCTAAAGACACACCTCAGAGTGGTATAAAGCTCTAAAGACACACCTCAGAGTGTTATAAAGCTCTAAAGACACACCTCAGAGTGTATAAAGCTCTAAAGACACACCTCAGAGCGGTATAAAGCTCTAAAGACACACCTCAAAGTTTTATAAAGCTCTAAAGATACACCTCAGAGTGCATAAAGCTCTAAAGACACACCTCAGAGCGGTATAAAGCTCTAAAGACACACCTCAGAGTGTATAAAGCTCTAAAGACACACCTCAGAGCGGTATAAAGCTCTAAAGACACACCTCAGAGTTGTATAAAGCTCTAAAGACACACCTCAGAGTGTTATAAAGCTCTAAAGACACACCTTAGAGTGGCATAAAGCTCTAAAGACACACCTCAGAGTGTTTAAAGCTCTAAAGACACACCTCAGAGTGTTATAAAGCTCTAAAGACACACCTCAGAGTATTATAAAGCTCTAAAGACACACCTCAGAGTGTATAAAGCTCTAAAGACACACCTCAGAGTGTTTAAAGCTCTAAAGACACACCTCAGAGTGTATAAAGCTCTAAAGACACACCTCAGAGTGTTTAAAGCTCTAAAGACACACCTCAGAGTGTTATAAAGCTCTAAAGACACACCTCGGAGTATTATAAAGCTCTAAAGACACACCTCAGAGTGTATAAAGCTCTAAAGACACACCTCAGAGTGTTTAAAGCTCTAAAGACACACCTCAGAGTGTATAAAGCTCTAAAGACACACAGAGTGTTTAAAGCTCTAAAGACACACCTCAGAGTGGCATAAAGCTCTAAAGACACACCTCAGAGTGTATAAAGCTCTAAAGACGCACCTCAGAGTGTTATAAAGCTCTAAAGACACACCTCAGAGTGATATAAAGCTCTAAAGACACACCTCAGAGTGTATGAAGCTCTAAAGACACACCTCAGAGTGTATAAAGCTCTAAAGACACACCTCAGAGTGTATAAAGCTCTAAAGACACACCTCAGAGTCTATAAAGCTCTAAAGACACACCTCAGAGTGTATAAAGCTCTAAAGACACACCTCAGAGTGTTCTAAAGCTCTAAAGACACACCTCAGAGCGTTATAAAGCTCTAAAGACACACCTCAAAGTTTTATAAAGCTCTAAAGATACACCTCAGAGTGTATAAAGCTCTAAAGACACACCTCAGAGTAAATAAAGCTCTAAAGACGCACCTCAGAGTTTATAAAGCTCTAAAGACACACCTCAGAGTAAATAAAGCTCTAAAGACGCACCTCAGAGTTTATAAAGCTCTAAAGACACACCTCAGAGTGTATAAAGCTCTAAAGACACAGCTCAGAGTGGTATAAAGCTCTAAAGTCTAAAGACACACCTCAGAGCGGTATAAAGCTCTAAAGACACACCTCAGAGTGTATAAAGCTCTAAAGACACACCTCAGAGTGTTATAAAGCTCTAAAGACACCTCAGAGTTTATAAAGCTCTAAAGACACACCTCAGAGTGTATAAAGCTCTAAAGACACAGCTCAGAGTGGTATAAAGCTCTAAAGTCTAAAGACACACCTCAGAGTGTTATAAAGCTCTAAAGACACACCTCAGAGTGTATAAAGCTCTAAAGACACACCTCAGAGTCTATAAAGCTCTAAAGACACACCTCAGAGTATTATAAAGCTCTAAAGACACACCTCAGAGTGTTATAAAGCTCTAAAGACACACCTCAGAGTTTATAAAGCTCTAAAGACACACCTCAGAGTGTATAAAGCTCTAAAGACACACCTCAGAGTGTTATAAAGCTTTAAAGACACACCTCAGAGTGGTATAAAGCTCTAAAGACACACCTCAGAGTGGTATAAAGCTCTAAAGACACACCTCAGAGTGGTATAAAGCTCTAAAGACACACCTCAGAGTGTATAAAGCTCTAAAGACACACCTCAGAGTGTTATAAAGCTCTAAAGACACACCTCGGAGTATTATAAAGCTCTAAAGACACACCTCAGAGTGTATAAAGCTCTAAAGACACACCTCAGAGTGTTTAAAGCTCTAAAGACACACCTCAGAGTGTATAAAGCTCTAAAGACACACAGAGTGTTTAAAGCTCTAAAGACACACCTCAGAGTGGCATAAAGCTCTAAAGACACACCTCAGAGTGTATAAAGCTCTAAAGACGCACCTCAGAGTGTTATAAAGCTCTAAAGACACACCTCAGAGTGTATGAAGCTCTAAAGACACACCTCAGAGTGTATGAAGCTCTAAAGACACACCTCAGAGTGTATAAAGCTCTAAAGACACACCTCAGAGTGTATAAAGCTCTAAAGACACACCTCAGAGTCTATAAAGCTCTAAAGACACACCTCAGAGTGGTATAAAGCTCTAAAGACACACCTCAGAGTGATATAAAGCTCTAAAGACACACCTCAGAGTGTATAAAGCTCTAAAGACACACCTCAGAGTGTTCTAAAGCTCTAAAGACACACCTCAGAGCGTTATAAAGCTCTAAAGACACACCTCAAAGTTTTATAAAGCTCTAAAGATACACCTCAGAGTGTATAAAGCTCTAAAGACACACCTCAGAGTAAATAAAGCTCTAAAGACGCACCTCAGAGTTTATAAAGCTCTAAAGACACACCTCAGAGTGTTATAAAGCTCTAAAGACACCTCAGAGTTTATAAAGCTCTAAAGACACACCTCAGAGTGTATAAAGCTCTAAAGACACAGCTCAGAGTGGTATAAAGCTCTAAAGACACACCTCAGAGCTGTATAAACCTCTAAAGACACACCTCAGAGTGTATAAAGCTCTAAAGACACACCTCAGAGTATTATAAAGCTCTAAAGACACACCTCAGAGTGTTATAAAGCTCTAAAGACACACCTCAGAGTTTATAAAGCTCTAAAGACACACCTCAGAGTGTATAAAGCTCTAAAGACACACCTCAAAGTGTATAAAGCTCTAAAGACACATCTCAAAGTGGTATAAAGCTCTAAAGACACACCTCAGAGTGTTATAAAGCTTTAAAGACACACCTCAGAGTGGTATAAAGCTCTAAAGACACACCTCAGAGTGGTATAAAGCTCTAAAGACACACCTCAGAGTGGTATAAAGCTCTAAAGACACACCTCAGAGTGTATAAAGCTCTAAAGACACACCTCAGAGTGTATAAAGCTCTAAAGACACACCTCAGAGTAAATAAAGCTCTAAAGACGCACCTCAGAGTTTATAAAGCTCTAAAGACACACCTCAGAGTGTTATAAAGCTCTAAAGACACCTCAGAGTTTATAAAGCTCTAAAGACACACCTCAGAGTGTATAAAGCTCTAAAGACACAGCTCAGAGTGGTATAAAGCTCTAAAGTCTAAAGACACACCTCAGAGCGGTATAAAGCTCTAAAGACACACCTCAGAGTGTATAAAGCTCTAAAGACACACCTCAGAGTCTATAAAGCTCTAAAGACTCACCTCAGAGTTATAAAGCTCTAAAGACACACCTCAGAGTATTATAAAGCTCTAAAGACACACCTCAGAGTGTTATAAAGCTCTAAAGACACACCTCAGAGTTTATAAAGCTCTAAAGACACACCTCAGAGTGTATAAAGCTCTAAAGACACACCTCAAAGTGTATAAAGCTCTAAAGACACATCTCAAAGTGGTATAAAGCTCTAAAGACACACCTCAGAGTTTATAAAGCTCTAAAGACACACCTCAGAGTGTATAAAGCTCTAAAGACACAGCTCAGAGTGGTATAAAGCTCTAAAGACACACCTCAGAGTGGTATAAAGCTCTAAAGACACACCTCAGAGTGTATAAAGCTCTAAAGACACACCTCAGAGTGATATAAAGCTCTAAAGACACACCTCAGAGTGTTATAAAGCTCTAAAGACACACCTCAGAGTGTTCTAAAGCTCTAAAGACACACCTCAGTGTATAAAGCTCTAAAGACACACCTCAGAGCGTTATAAAGCTCTAAAGACACACCTCAAAGTTTTATAAAGCTCTAAAGATACACCTCAGAGTGTATAAAGCTCTAAAGACACACCTCAGAGTAAATAAAGCTCTAAAGACACACCTCAGAGGGTATAAAGCTCTAAATACACACCTCAGAGTGGTATAAAGCTCTAAAGACACACCTCAGAGTGTATAAAGCTCTAAAGACACACCTCAGAGTGGAATAAAGCTCTAAAGACACACCTCAGAGCGGTATAAAGCTCTAAAGACACACCTCAGAGTGTTATAAAGCTCTAAAGACACACCTCAGAGTGGTATAAAGCTCTAAAGACACACCTCAGAGTGTTATAAAGCTCTAAAGACACACCTCAGACTGTATAAAGCTCTAAAGACACACCTCAGAGTTTATAAAGCTCTAAAGACACAGCTCAGAGTGTAAAAGCTCTAAAGACAAATCTCAGAGTGTATAAAGCTCTAAAGACACAACTCAGAGTGTTATAAAGCTCTAAAGACACACCTCAGAGTGTATAAAGCTCTAAAGACACAGCTCAGAGTTGTATAAAGCTCTAAAGACGCACCTCAGAGTGTTTAAAGCTCTAAAGACACACCTCAGAGTGGTATAAAGCTCTAAAGACACACCTCAGAGTTTATAAAGCTCTAAAGACACACCTCAGAGTGTTATAAAGCTCTAAAGACACACCTCAGAGTGTTTAAAGATCTAAAGACACACCTCAGAGTGTATAAAGCTCTAAAGACACACCTCAGAGTGTTATAAAGCTCTAAAGACGCACCTCAGAGTGTATAAAGCTCTAAAGACACACCTCAGAGTTTATAAAGCTCTAAAGACACACCTCAGAGTGTTATAAAGCTCTAAAGACACACCTCAGAGTGTATAAAGCTCTAAAGACACACCTCAGAGTGTATAAAGCTCTAAAGACACACCTCAGAGTTGTATAAAGCTCTAAAGACACACCTCAGAGTGGTATAAAGCTCTAAAGACACACCTCAGAGCGTTATAAAGCTCTAAAGACACACCTCAGAGTTTATAAAGCTCTAAAGACACAGCTCAGAGTGTAAAAGCTCTAAAGACAAATCTCAGAGTGTATAAAGCTCTAAAGACACAACTCAGAGTGTTATAAAGCTCTAAAGACACACCTCAGAGTGTATAAAGCTCTAAAGACACAGCTCAGAGTTGTATAAAGCTCTAAAGACGCACCTCAGAGTGTTTAAAGCTCTAAAGACACACCTCAGAGTGGTATAAAGCTCTAAAGACACACCTCAGAGTTTATAAAGCTCTAAAGACACACCTCAGAGTGTTATAAAGCTCTAAAGACACACCTCAGAGTGTTTAAAGATCTAAAGACACACCTCAGAGTGTATAAAGCTCTAAAGACACACCTCAGAGTGTTATAAAGCTCTAAAGACGCACCTCAGAGTGTATAAAGCTCTAAAGACACACCTCAGAGTTTATAAAGCTCTAAAGACACACCTCAGAGTGTTATAAAGCTCTAAAGACACACCTCAGAGTGTATAAAGCTCTAAAGACACACCTCAGAGTGTATAAAGCTCTAAAGACACACCTCAGAGTGCATAAAGCTCTAAAGACACACCTCAGAGTGTATAAAGCTCTAAAGATACACCTCAGAGTGCATAAAGCTCTAAAGACACACCTCAGAGCGGTATAAAGCTCTAAAGACACACCTCAGAGTGTATAAAGCTCTAAAGACACACCTCAGATTGGTATAAAGCTCTAAAGACACACCTCAGAGTGTATAAAGCTCTAAAGACACACCTCAGAGCGGTATAAAGCTCTAAAGACACACCTCAGAGTGTATAAAGCTCTAAAGACACACCTCAGAGCGGTATAAAGCTCTAAAGACACACCTCAGAGTGTATAAAGCTCTAAAGACACACCTCAAAGTTTTATAAAGCTCTAAAGATACACCTCAGAGTGCATAAAGCTCTAAAGACACACCTCAGAGCGGTATAAAGCTCTAAAGACACACCTCAGAGTGTATAAAGCTCTAAAGACACACCTCAGAGCGGTATAAAGCTCTAAAGACACACCTCAGAGTTGTATAAAGCTCTAAAGACACACCTCAGAGTGTTATAAAGCTCTAAAGACACACCTTAGAGTGGCATAAAGCTCTAAAGACACACCTCAGAGTGTTTAAAGCTCTAAAGACACACCTCAGAGTGTTATAAAGCTCTAAAGACACACCTCAGAGTATTATAAAGCTCTAAAGACACACCTCAGAGTGTATAAAGCTCTAAAGACACACCTCAGAGTGTTTAAAGCTCTAAAGACACACCTCAGAGTGTATAAAGCTCTAAAGACACACCTCGGAGTATTATAAAGCTCTAAAGACACCTCAGAGTGTATAAAGCTCTAAAGACACACCTCAGAGTGTTTAAAGCTCTAAAGACACACCTCAGAGTGTATAAAGCTCTAAAGACACACAGAGTGTTTAAAGCTCTAAAGACACACCTCTGAGTGTATAAAGCTCTAAAGACACACCTCAGAGTGTATAAAGCTCTAAAGACGCACCTCAGAGTGTTATAAAGCTCTAAAGACACACCTCAGAGTGATATAAAGCTCTAAAGACACACCTCAGAGTGTATGAAGCTCTAAAGACACACCTCAGAGTGTATAAAGCTCTAAAGACGCACCTCAGAGCGGTATAAAGCTCTAAAGACACACCTCAGAGTGTATAAAGCTCTAAAGACACACCTCAAAGTTTTATAAAGCTCTAAAGACACACCTCAGAGTGTATAAAGCTCTAAAGACACACCTCAGAGTGTTATAAAGCTCTAAAGACACACCTCAGAGCGGTATAAAGCTCTAAAGACACACCTTAGAGTGGCATAAAGCTCTAAAGACACACCTCAGAGTGTTTAAAGCTCTAAAGACACACCTCAGAGTGGTATAAAGCTCTAAAGACACACCTCAGAGTGTTTAAAGCTCTAAAGACACACCTCAGAGTGTATAAAGCTCTAAAGACACACCTCAGAGTGTTTAAAGCTCTAAAGACACACCTCAGAGTGTTTAAAGCTCTAAAGACACACCTCAGAGTGTATAAAGCTCTAAAGACACACCTCAGAGTGTTTAAAGCTCTAAAGACACACCTCAGAGTGTATAAAGCTCTAAAGACACACAGAGTGTTTAAAGCTCTAAAGACACACCTCTGAGTGTATAAAGCTCTAAAGACACACCTCAGAGTGTATAAAGCTCTAAAGACGCACCTCAGAGTGTTATAAAGCTCTAAAGACACACCTCAGAGTGATATAAAGCTCTAAAGACACACCTCAGAGTGTATGAAGCTCTAAAGACACACCTCAGAGTGTATAAAGCTCTAAAGACGCACCTCAGAGTGGTATAAAGCTCTAAAGACACACCTCAGAGTGGTATAAAGCTCTAAAGACACACCTCAGAGTGATATAAAGCTCTAAAGACACACCTCAGAGTGTATAAAGCTCTAAAGACACACCTCAGAGTGTATGAAGCTCTAAAGACACACCTCAGAGTGTATAAAGCTCTAAAGACGCACCTCAGAGTGGTATAAAGCTCTAAAGACACACCTCAGAGTCTATAAAGCTCTAAAGACACACCTCAGAGTGTATAAAGCTCTAAAGACACACCTCAGAGTGTATAAAGCTCTAAAGACACACCTCAAGGTTTATAAAGCTCTAAAGACACACCTCAGAGTGTATAAAGCTCTAAAGACACACCTCAGAGTGTATAAAGCTCTAAAGACACACCTCAGAGTGTATAAAGCTCTAAAGACACACCTCAGAGTGGAATAAAGCTCTAAAGACACACTTCAGTGTATAAAGCTCTAAAGACACACCTCAGAGTGTATAAAGCTCTAAAGACACACCTCAGAGTGTTATAAAGCTCTAAAGACACACCTCAGAGTGTATAAAGCTCTAAAGACGCACCTCAGAGTTTATAAAGCTCTAAAGACACACCTCAGAGTGTTATAAAGCTCTAAAGACACACCTCAGAGTCTATAAAGCTCTAAAGACACACCTCTGAGTGTATAAAGCTCTAAAGACACACCTCAGAGTGTATAAAGCTCTAAAGACGCACCTCAGAGTGTTATAAAGCTCTAAAGACACACCTCAGAGTGATATAAAGCTCTAAAGACACACCTCAGAGTGTATGAAGCTCTAAAGACACACCTCAGAGTGTATAAAGCTCTAAAGACGCACCTCAGAGTGGTATAAAGCTCTAAAGACACACCTCAGAGTGGTATAAAGCTCTAAAGACACACCTCAGAGTGATATAAAGCTCTAAAGACACACCTCAGAGTGTATAAAGCTCTAAAGACACACCTCAGAGTGTATGAAGCTCTAAAGACACACCTCAGAGTGTATAAAGCTCTAAAGACGCACCTCAGAGTGGTATAAAGCTCTAAAGACACACCTCAGAGTGTATAAAGCTCTAAAGACACACCTCAGAGTCTATAAAGCTCTAAAGACACACCTCAGAGTGTATAAAGCTCTAAAGACACACCTCAGAGTGTATAAAGCTCTAAAGACACACCTCAAGGTTTATAAAGCTCTAAAGACACACCTCAGAGTGTATAAAGCTCTAAAGACACACCTCAGAGTGTATAAAGCTCTAAAGACACACCTCAGAGTGTTTAAAGCTCTAAAGACACACCTCAGAGTGTATAAAGCTCTAAAGACACACAGAGTGTTTAAAGCTCTAAAGACACACCTCTGAGTGTATAAAGCTCTAAAGACACACCTCAGAGTGTATAAAGCTCTAAAGACGCACCTCAGAGTGTTATAAAGCTCTAAAGACACACCTCAGAGTGATATAAAGCTCTAAAGACACACCTCAGAGTGTATGAAGCTCTAAAGACACACCTCAGAGTGTATAAAGCTCTAAAGACGCACCTCAGAGCGGTATAAAGCTCTAAAGACACACCTCAGAGTGTATAAAGCTCTAAAGACACACCTCAAAGTTTTATAAAGCTCTAAAGACACACCTCAGAGTGTATAAAGCTCTAAAGACACACCTCAGAGTGTTATAAAGCTCTAAAGACACACCTCAGAGCGGTATAAAGCTCTAAAGACACACCTTAGAGTGGCATAAAGCTCTAAAGACACACCTCAGAGTGTTTAAAGCTCTAAAGACACACCTCAGAGTGGTATAAAGCTCTAAAGACACACCTCAGAGTGTTTAAAGCTCTAAAGACACACCTCAGAGTGTATAAAGCTCTAAAGACACACCTCAGAGTGTTTAAAGCTCTAAAGACACACCTCAGAGTGTTTAAAGCTCTAAAGACACACCTCAGAGTGTATAAAGCTCTAAAGACACACCTCAGAGTGTTTAAAGCTCTAAAGACACACCTCAGAGTGTATAAAGCTCTAAAGACACACAGAGTGTTTAAAGCTCTAAAGACACACCTCTGAGTGTATAAAGCTCTAAAGACACACCTCAGAGTGTATAAAGCTCTAAAGACGCACCTCAGAGTGTTATAAAGCTCTAAAGACACACCTCAGAGTGATATAAAGCTCTAAAGACACACCTCAGAGTGTATGAAGCTCTAAAGACACACCTCAGAGTGTATAAAGCTCTAAAGACGCACCTCAGAGTGGTATAAAGCTCTAAAGACACACCTCAGAGTGGTATAAAGCTCTAAAGACACACCTCAGAGTGATATAAAGCTCTAAAGACACACCTCAGAGTGTATAAAGCTCTAAAGACACACCTCAGAGTGTATGAAGCTCTAAAGACACACCTCAGAGTGTATAAAGCTCTAAAGACGCACCTCAGAGTGGTATAAAGCTCTAAAGACACACCTCAGAGTCTATAAAGCTCTAAAGACACACCTCAGAGTGTATAAAGCTCTAAAGACACACCTCAGAGTGTATAAAGCTCTAAAGACACACCTCAAGGTTTATAAAGCTCTAAAGACACACCTCAGAGTGTATAAAGCTCTAAAGACACACCTCAGAGTGTATAAAGCTCTAAAGACACACCTCAGAGTGTATAAAGCTCTAAAGACACACCTCAGAGTGGAATAAAGCTCTAAAGACACACTTCAGTGTATAAAGCTCTAAAGACACACCTCAGAGTGTATAAAGCTCTAAAGACACACCTCAGAGTGTTATAAAGCTCTAAAGACACACCTCAGAGTGTATAAAGCTCTAAAGACGCACCTCAGAGTTTATAAAGCTCTAAAGACACACCTCAGAGTGTTATAAAGCTCTAAAGACACACCTCAGAGTCTATAAAGCTCTAAAGACACACCTCTGAGTGTATAAAGCTCTAAAGACACACCTCAGAGTGTATAAAGCTCTAAAGACGCACCTCAGAGTGTTATAAAGCTCTAAAGACACACCTCAGAGTGATATAAAGCTCTAAAGACACACCTCAGAGTGTATGAAGCTCTAAAGACACACCTCAGAGTGTATAAAGCTCTAAAGACGCACCTCAGAGTGGTATAAAGCTCTAAAGACACACCTCAGAGTGGTATAAAGCTCTAAAGACACACCTCAGAGTGATATAAAGCTCTAAAGACACACCTCAGAGTGTATAAAGCTCTAAAGACACACCTCAGAGTGTATGAAGCTCTAAAGACACACCTCAGAGTGTATAAAGCTCTAAAGACGCACCTCAGAGTGGTATAAAGCTCTAAAGACACACCTCAGAGTGTATAAAGCTCTAAAGACACACCTCAGAGTCTATAAAGCTCTAAAGACACACCTCAGAGTGTATAAAGCTCTAAAGACACACCTCAGAGTGTATAAAGCTCTAAAGACACACCTCAAGGTTTATAAAGCTCTAAAGACACACCTCAGAGTGTATAAAGCTCTAAAGACACACCTCAGAGTGTATAAAGCTCTAAAGACACACCTCAGAGTGTATAAAGCTCTAAAGACACACCTCAGAGTGGAATAAAGCTCTAAAGACACACTTCAGTGTATAAAGCTCTAAAGACACACCTCAGAGTGTATAAAGCTCTAAAGACACACCTCAGAGTGTTATAAAGCTCTAAAGACACACCTCAGAGTGTATAAAGCTCTAAAGACGCACCTCAGAGTTTATAAAGCTCTAAAGACACACCTCAGAGTGTTATAAAGCTCTAAAGACACACCTCAGAGTCTATAAAGCTCTAAAGACACACCTCAGAGTTTATAAAGCTCTAAAGACACACCTCAGAGTGTATAAAGCTCTAAAGACACACCTCAGAGCGGTATAAAGCTCTAAAGACACACCTCAGAGTGTATAAAGCTCTAAAGACACACCTCAGAGTGTATAAAGCTCTAAAGACACACCTCGGAGTTTATAAAGCTCTAAAGACACACCTCAGAGTGTTATAAAGCTCTAAAGACACACCTCAGAGTCTATAAAGCTCTAAAGACACACCTCAGAGTTTATAAAGCTCTAAAGACACACCTCAGAGTGTATAAAGCTCTAAAGACACACCTCAGAGCGATATAAAGCTCTAAAGACACACCTTCAAGTGTATAAAGCTCTAAAGACACACCTCAGAGTGTAAAAAGCTCTAAAGACACACCTCAGAGTGTATAAAGCTCTAAAGACACACCTCAGAGTGGTATAAAGCTCTAAAGACACACCTCAGAGTGTATAAAGCTCTAAAGACACACCTCAGAGCGGTATAAAGCTCTAAAGACACACCTCAGAGTGTATAAAGCTCTAAAGACACACCTCAGAGTGTATAAAGCTCTAAAGACACACCTCAGAGTTTATAAAGCTCTAAAGACACACCTCAGAGTGTTATAAAGCTCTAAAGACACACCTCAGAGTCTATAAAGCTCTAAAGACACACCTCAGAGTTTATAAAGCTCTAAAGACACACCTCAGAGTGTATAAAGCTCTAAAGACACACCTCAGAGCGATATAAAGCTCTAAAGACACACCTTCAAGTGTATAAAGCTCTAAAGACACACCTCAGAGTGTAAAAAGCTCTAAAGACACACCTCAGAGTGTATAAAGCTCTAAAGACACACCTCAGAGTGTTATAAAGCTCTAAAGACACACCTCAGAGTGTATAAAGCTCTAAAGACGCACCTCAGAGTTTATAAAGCTCTAAAGACACACCTCAGAGTGTTATAAAGCTCTAAAGACACAGCTCAGAGTGGTATAAAGCTCTAAAGTCTAAAGACACACCTCAGAGCGGTATAAAGCTCTAAAGACACACCTCAGAGTGTATAAAGCTCTAAAGACACACCTCAGAGTCTATAAAGCTCTAAAGACTCACCTCAGAGTTATAAAGCTCTAAAGACACACCTCAGAGTATTATAAAGCTCTAAAGACACACCTCAGAGTGTTATAAAGCTCTAAAGACACACCTCAGAGTTTATAAAGCTCTAAAGACACACCTCAGAGTGTATAAAGCTCTAAAGACACACCTCAAAGTGTATAAAGCTCTAAAGACACATCTCAAAGCGGTATAAAGCTCTAAAGACACACCTCAGAGTGTTATAAAGCTTTAAAGACACACCTCAGAGTTTATAAAGCTCTAAAGACACACCTCAGAGTGTATAAAGCTCTAAAGACACACCTCAGAGTGTATAAAGCTCTAAAGACACAGCTCAGAGTGGTATAAAGCTCTAAAGACACACCTCAGAGTGGTATAAAGCTCTAAAGACACACCTCAGAGTGTATAAAGCTCTAAAGACACACCTCAGAGTGATATAAAGCTCTAAAGACACACCTCAGAGTGTTATAAAGCTCTAAAGACACACCTCAGAGTGTTCTAAAGCTCTAAAGACACACCTCAGTGTATAAAGCTCTAAAGACACACCTCAGAGCGTTATAAAGCTCTAAAGACACACCTCAAAGTTTTATAAAGCTCTAAAGATACACCTCAGAGTGTATAAAGCTCTAAAGACACACCTCAGACTGTATAAAGCTCTAAAGACACACCTCAGAGCGTTATAAAGCTCTAAAGACACAACTCAAAGTTTTATAAAGCTCTAAAGATACACGTCAGAGTAAATAAAGCTCTAAAGACACACCTCAGAGGGTATAAAGCTCTAAATACACACCTCAGAGTGGTATAAAGCTCTAAAGACACACCTCAGAGTGTATAAAGCTCTAAAGACACACCTCAGAGTGGAATAAAGCTCTAAAGACACACCTCAGAGTGTTATAAAGCTCTAAAGACACACCTCAGACTGTATAAAGCTCTAAAGACACACCTCAGAGTTTATAAAGCTCTAAAGACACAGCTCAGAGTGTAAAAGCTCTAAAGACACATCTCAGAGTGTATAAAGCTCTAAAGACACAACTCAGAGTGTTTAAAGCTCTAAAGACACATCTCAGAGTGTATAAAGCTCTAAAGACACACCTCAGAGTGTTTAAAGATCTAAAGACACACCTCAGAGTGTATAAAGCTCTAAAGACACACCTCAGAGTGGCATAAAGCTCTAAAGACACAGCTCAGAGTTGTATAAAGCTCTAAAGACGCACCTCAGAGTGTTTAAAGCTCTAAAGACACACCTCAGAGTGTTATAAAGCTCTAAAGACACACCTCAGAGTGTATAAAGCTCAAAAGACACACCTCAGAGTGTTATAAAGCTCTAAAGACACACCTCAGAGTGTTTAAAGATCTAAAGACACACCTCAGAGTGTATAAAGCTCTAAAGACACAGCTCAGAGTTTATAAAGCTCTAAAGACACAGCTCAGAGTGTAAAAGCTCTAAAGACACATCTCAGAGTGTATAAAGCTCTAAAGACACAACTCAGAGTGTTTAAAGCTCTAAAGACACATCTCAGAGTGTATAAAGCTCTAAAGACTCACCTCAGAGTGTTTAAAGCTCTAAAGACGCACCTCAGAGTGTTATAAAGCTCTAAAGACACACCTCAGAGTTTATAAAGCTCTAAAGACACACCTCAGAGTGTTATAAAGCTCTAAAGACACACCTCAGAGTTTATAAAGCTCTAAAGACACACCTCAGAGTGTATAAAGCTCTAAAGACACACCTCAGAGTTGTATAAAGCTCTAAAGACACACCTCAGAGTGGTATAACGCTCTAAAGACACACCTCAGAGCGATATAAAGCTCTAAAGACACACCTCAGAGTGCATAAAGCTCTAAAGACACACCTCAGAGCGGTATAAAGCTCTAAAGACACACCTCAGAGTGTATAAAGCTCTAAAGACACACCTCAGAGCGGTATAAAGCTCTAAAGACACACCTCAGAGTGTTATAAAGCTCTAAAGACACACCTTAGAGTGGCATAAAGCTCTAAAGACACACCTCAGAGTGTATAAAGCTCTAAAGACACACCTCAGAGTGTATAAAGCTCTAAAGACACACCTCAGAATGGAATAAAGCTCTAAAGACACACCTCAGAGTGTTAAAAAGCTCTAAAGACACACCTCAGAGTTTATAAAGCTCTAAAGACACAGCTCAGAGTGTAAAAGCTCTAAAGACACATCTCAGAGTGTATAAAGCTCTAAAGACACAACTCAGAGTGTTTAAAGCTCTAAAGACACATCTCAGAGTGTATAAGGCTCTAAAGACACACCTCAGAGTGTTTAAAGATCTAAAGACACACCTCAGAGTGTTTAAAGATCTAAAGACACACCTCAGAGTGTTATAAAGCTCTAAAGACGCACCTCAGAGTGTATAAAGCTCTAAAGACACAGCTCAGAGTTGTATAAAGCTCTAAAGACGCACCTCAGAGTGTATAAAGCTCTAAAGACACACCTCAGAGTGTATAAAGCTCTAAAGACACACCTCAGAGTGTTATAAAGCTCTAAAGACGCACCTCAGAGTGTATAAAGCTCTAAAGACACACCTCAGAGTTTATAAAGCTCTAAAGACACACCTCAGAGTGTTATAAAGCTCTAAAGACACACCTCAGAGTGTATAAAGCTCTAAAGACACACCTCAGAGTGTATAAAGCTCTAAAGACACACCTCAGAGTTGTATAAAGCTCTAAAGACACACCTCAGAGTGGTATAAAGCTCTAAAGACACACCTCAGAGCGTTATAAAGCTCTAAAGACACACCTCAGAGTGTTATAAAGCTCTAAAGATACACCTCAGAGTGCATAAAGCTCTAAAGACACACCTCAGAGCGGTATAAAGCTCTAAAGACACACCTCAGAGTGTATAAAGCTCTAAAGACACACCTCAGAGCGGTATAAAGCTCTAAAGACACACCTCAGAGTGTTATAAAGCTCTAAAGACACACCTTAGAGTGGCATAAAGCTCTAAAGACACACCTCAGAGTGTATAAAGCTCAAAAGACACACCTCAGAGTGTTATAAAGCTCTAAAGACACACCTCAGAGTGTTTAAAGATCTAAAGACACACCTCAGAGCGGTATAAAGCTCTAAAGACACACCTCAGAGTGTATAAAGCTCTAAAGACACACCTCAGAGTGTATAAAGCTCTAAAGACACACCTCAGAGTTTATAAAGCTCTAAAGACACACCTCAGAGTGTTATAAAGCTCTAAAGACACACCTCAGAGTGTATAAAGCTCTAAAGACACACCTCAGAGTTTATAAAGCTCTAAAGACACACCTCAGAGTGTATAAAGCTCTAAAGACACACCTCAGAGTTTATAAAGCTCTAAAGACACACCTCAGAGTGTATAAAGCGCTAAAGACACACCTCAGAGCGATATAAAGCTCTAAAGACACACCTTCAAGTGTATAAAGCTCTAAAGACACACCTCAGAGTGTAAAAAGCTCTAAAGACACACCTCAGAGTGTATAAAGCTCTAAAGACACACCTCAGAGTGTTATAAAGCTCTAAAGACACACCTCAGAGTGTATAAAGCTCTAAAGACGCACCTCAGAGTTTATAAAGCTCTAAAGACACACCTCAGAGTGTTATAAAGCTCTAAAGACACAGCTCAGAGTGGTATAAAGCTCTAAAGTCTAAAGACACACCTCAGAGCGGTATAAAGCTCTAAAGACACACCTCAGAGTGTATAAAGCTCTAAAGACACACCTCAGAGTCTATAAAGCTCTAAAGACTCACCTCAGAGTTATAAAGCTCTAAAGACACACCTCAGAGTATTATAAAGCTCTAAAGACACACCTCAGAGTGTTATAAAGCTCTAAAGACACACCTCAGAGTTTATAAAGCTCTAAAGACACACCTCAGAGTGTATAAAGCTCTAAAGACACACCTCAAAGTGTATAAAGCTCTAAAGACACATCTCAAAGCGGTATAAAGCTCTAAAGACACACCTCAGAGTGTTATAAAGCTTTAAAGACACACCTCAGAGTTTATAAAGCTCTAAAGACACACCTCAGAGTGTATAAAGCTCTAAAGACACACCTCAGAGTGTATAAAGCTCTAAAGACACACCTCAGAGTGATATAAAGCTCTAAAGACACACCTCAGAGTGTTATAAAGCTCTAAAGACACACCTCAGAGTGTTCTAAAGCTCTAAAGACACACCTCAGAGCGTTATAAAGCTCTAAAGACACACCTCAAAGTTTTATAAAGCTCTAAAGATACACCTCAGAGTGTATAAAGCTCTAAAGACACACCTCAGACTGTATAAAGCTCTAAAGACACACCTCAGAGCGTTATAAAGCTCTAAAGACACAACTCAAAGTTTTATAAAGCTCTAAAGATACACGTCAGAGTAAATAAAGCTCTAAAGACACACCTCAGAGGGTATAAAGCTCTAAATACACACCTCAGAGTGGTATAAAGCTCTAAAGACACACCTCAGAGTGTATAAAGCTCTAAAGACACACCTCAGAGTGGAATAAAGCTCTAAAGACACACCTCAGAGTGTTATAAAGCTCTAAAGACACACCTCAGACTGTATAAAGCTCTAAAGACACACCTCAGAGTTTATAAAGCTCTAAAGACACAGCTCAGAGTGTAAAAGCTCTAAAGACACATCTCAGAGTGTATAAAGCTCTAAAGACACAACTCAGAGTGTTTAAAGCTCTAAAGACACATCTCAGAGTGTATAAAGCTCTAAAGACACACCTCAGAGTGTTTAAAGATCTAAAGACACACCTCAGAGTGTATAAAGCTCTAAAGACACACCTCAGAGTGGCATAAAGCTCTAAAGACACAGCTCAGAGTTGTATAAAGCTCTAAAGACGCACCTCAGAGTGTTTAAAGCTCTAAAGACACACCTCAGAGTGTTATAAAGCTCTAAAGACACACCTCAGAGTGTATAAAGCTCAAAAGACACACCTCAGAGTGTATAAAGCTCTAAAGACACAGCTCAGAGTTGTATAAAGCTCTAAAGACGCACCTCAGAGTGTTTAAAGCTCTAAAGACACACCTCAGAGTGTTATAAAGCTCTAAAGACACACCTCAGAGTGTTTAAAGATCTAAAGACACACCTCAGAGTGTATAAAGCTCTAAAGACACACCTCAGAGTGTTATAAAGCTCTAAAGACACACCTCAGAGTGTTTAAAGCTCTAAAGACACATCTCAGAGTGTATAAAGCTCTAAAGACACAACTCAGAGTGTTTAAAGCTCTAAAGACACATCTCAGAGTGTATAAAGCTCTAAAGACACACCTCAGAGTGTTATAAAGCTCTAAAGACGCACCTCAGAGTGTATAAAGCTCTAAAGACACACCTCAGAGTTTATAAAGCTCTAAAGACACACCTCAGAGTGTTATAAAGCTCTAAAGACACACCTCAGAGTGTATAAAGCTCTAAAGACACACCTCAGAGTGTATAAAGCTCTAAAGACACACCTCAGAGTTGTATAAAGCTCTAAAGACACACCTCAGAGTGGTATAACGCTCTAAAGACACACCTCAGAGCGATATAAAGCTCTAAAGACACACCTCAGAGTGCATAAAGCTCTAAAGACACACCTCAGAGCGGTATAAAGCTCTAAAGACACACCTCAGAGTGTATAAAGCTCTAAAGACACACCTCAGAGCGGTATAAAGCTCTAAAGACACACCTCAGAGTGTTATAAAGCTCTAAAGACACACCTTAGAGTGGCATAAAGCTCTAAAGACACACCTCAGAGTGTATAAAGCTCTAAAGACACACCTCAGAGTGTATAAAGCTCTAAAGACACACCTCAGAATGGAATAAAGCTCTAAAGACACACCTCAGAGTTTATAAAGCTCTAAAGACACAGCTCAGAGTGTAAAAGCTCTAAAGACACATCTCAGAGTGTATAAAGCTCTAAAGACACAACTCAGAGTGTTTAAAGCTCTAAAGACACATCTCAGAGTGTATAAGGCTCTAAAGACACACCTCAGAGTGTTTAAAGATCTAAAGACACACCTCAGAGTGTTTAAAGATCTAAAGACACACCTCAGAGTGTATAAAGCTCTAAAGACACACCTCAGAGTGGCATAAAGCTCTAAAGACACAGCTCAGAGTTGTATAAAGCTCTAAAGACGCACCTCAGAGTGTTTAAAGCTCTAAAGACGCACCTCAGAGTGTATAAAGCTCTAAAGACACACCTCAGAGTGTATAAAGCTCTAAAGACACACCTCAGAGTGTTATAAAGCTCTAAAGACGCACCTCAGAGTGTATAAAGCTCTAAAGACACACCTCAGAGTTTATAAAGCTCTAAAGACACACCTCAGAGTGTTATAAAGCTCTAAAGACACACCTCAGAGTGTATAAAGCTCTAAAGACACACCTCAGAGTGTATAAAGCTCTAAAGACACACCTCAGAGTTGTATAAAGCTCTAAAGACACACCTCAGAGTGGTATAAAGCTCTAAAGACACACCTCAGAGCGTTATAAAGCTCTAAAGACACACCTCAGAGTGTTATAAAGCTCTAAAGATACACCTCAGAGTGCATAAAGCTCTAAAGACACACCTCAGAGCGGTATAAAGCTCTAAAGACACACCTCAGAGTGTATAAAGCTCTAAAGACACACCTCAGAGCGGTATAAAGCTCTAAAGACACACCTCAGAGTGTTATAAAGCTCTAAAGACACACCTTAGAGTGGCATAAAGCTCTAAAGACACACCTCAGAGTGTATAAAGCTCAAAAGACACACCTCAGAGTGTTATAAAGCTCTAAAGACACACCTCAGAGTGTTTAAAGATCTAAAGACACACCTCAGATTGTATAAAGCTCTAAAGACACACCTCAGAGTTTATAAAGCTCTAAAGACACACCTCAGAGTGTATAAAGCTCTAAAGACACACCTCAGAGTGTTTAAAGCTCTAAAGACACACCTCAGAGTGTATAAAGCTCTAAAGACACACCTCAGAGTGTATAAAGCTCTAAAGACACACCTTAGAGTGGCATAAAGCTCTAAAGACACACCTCAGAGTGTATAAAGCCCTAAAGACACACCTCAGAGTGGTATAAAGCTCTAAAGACACACCTCAGAGTGTTATAAAGCTCTAAAGACACACCTCAGAGTTTATAAAGCTCTAAAGACACACCTCAGAGCGTTATAAAGCTCTAAAGACACACCTCAGAGTGTATAAAGCTCTAAAGACACACCTCAGAGTGTATAAAGCTCTAAAGACACACCTTAGAGTGGCATAAAGCTCTAAAGACACACCTCAGAGTGTTATAAAGCTCTAAAGACACACCTCAGAGTCTATAAAGCTCTAAAGACACACCTCAGCGTGTTTAAAGCTCTAAAGACACACCTCAGAGTGTTTAAAGCTCTAAAGACACACCTCAGAGTGTTATAAAGCTCTAAAGACACACCTCAGAGTGTATAAAGCTCTAAAGACACACCTCAGAGTGTTTAAAGCTCTAAAGACGCACCTCAGAGTATTATAAAGCTCTAAAGACACACCTCAGAGTGTTATAAAGCTCTAAAGACACACCTCAGAGTTTATAAAGCTCTAAAGACACACCTTAGAGTGGCATAAAGCTCTAAAGACACAGCTCAGAGTGTATAAAGCTCTAAAGACACACCTCAGAGTGTTATAAAGCTCTAAAGACACACCTCAGAGTCTATAAAGCTCTAAAGACACACCTCAGCGTGTTTAAAGCTCTAAAGACACAGCTCAGAGTTGTATAAAGCTCTAAAGACACACCTCAGAGTGTATAAAGCTCTAAAGACACACCTCAGAGTGTATAAAGCTCTAAAGACACACCTCAGAGTATTATAAAACTCTAAAGACACGCCTCAGAGTGTATAAAGCTCTAAAGACACATCTCAAAGCGGTATAAAGCTCTAAAGACACACCTCAGAGTGTATAAAGCTCTAATGACACACCTCAGAGTATTATAAAACTCTAAAGACACGCCTCAGAGTGTATAAAGCTCTAAAGACACACCTCAGAGCGGTATAAAGCTCTAAAAACACACCTCAGAGTGTATAAAGCTCTAAAGACACACCTCAGAGTGTTATAAAGCTCTAAAGACACACCTCAGAGTGTATAAAGCTCTAAAGACACACCTCAGCGTGTTTAAAGCTCTAAAGACACACCTCAGAGTGTATAAAGCTCTAAAGACACACCTCAGAGTGGCATAAAGCTCTAAAGACACACCTCAGAGTGTATAAAGCTCTAAAGACACACCTCAGAGTGTATAAAGCTCTAAAGACACACCTCAGAGTGTATAAAGCTCTAAAGACACACCTCAGAGTGATATAAAGCTCTAAAGACACACCTCAGAGTGGTATAAAGCTCTAAAGACACACCTCAGAGTGTATAAAGCTCTAAAGACACACCTCAGAGCGGTATAAAGCTCTAAAGACACACCTCAGAGTGATATAAAGCTCTAAAGACACACCTCAGAGTGGTATAAAGCTCTAAAGACACACCTCAGAGTGTATAAAGCTCTAAAAGACACACCTTAGAGTGGCATAAAGCTCTAAAGACACACCTCAGAGTGTTATAAAGCTCTAAAGACACACCTCAGAGTCTATAAAGCTCTAAAGACACACCTCAGCGTGTTTAAAGCTCTAAAGACACACCTCAGAGTGTTTAAAGCTCTAAAGACACACCTCAGAGTGTTATAAAGCTCTAAAGACACACCTCAGAGTATTATAAAGCTCTAAAGACACACCTCAGAGTGTATAAAGCTCTAAAGACACACCTCAGAGTGTTTAAAGCTCTAAAGACGCACCTCAGAGTATTATAAAGCTCTAAAGACACACCTCAGAGTGTATAAAGCTCTAAAGACACACCTCAGAGTGGCATAAAGCTCTAAAGACACACCTCAGAGTGTATAAAGCTCTAAAGACACACCTCAGAGTGTATAAAGCTCTAAAGACACACCTCAGAGTGATATAAAGCTCTAAAGACACACCTCAGAGTGGTATAAAGCTCTAAAGACACACCTCAGAGTGTATAAAGCTCTAAAGACACACCTCAGAGCGGTATAAAGCTCTAAAGACACACCTCAGAGTGATATAAAGCTCTAAAGACACACCTCAGAGTGGTATAAAGCTCTAAAGACACACCTCAGAGTGTATAAAGCTCTAAAAGACACACCTCAGAGTGGTATAAAGCTCTAAAGACACACCTCAGAGTGTATAAAGCTCTAAAGACACACCTCAGAGTGATATAAAGCTCTAAAGACACACCTCAGAGTGGTATAAAGCTCTAAAAGACACACCTCAGAGTGGTATAAAGCTCTAAAGACACACCTCAGAGTGTATAAAGCTCTAAAGACACACCTCAGAGTGATATAAAGCTCTAAAGACACACCTCAGAGTGGTATAAAGCTCTAAAGACACACCTCAGAGTGTATAAAGCTCTAAAGACACACCTCAGAGCGGTATAAAGCTCTAAAGACACACCTCAGAGTGATATAAAGCTCTAAAGACACACCTCAGAGTGGTATAAAGCTCTAAAGACACACCTCAGAGTGTATAAAGCTCTAAAAGACACACCTTAGAGTGTTATAAAGCTCTAAAGACACACCTCAGAGTATTATAAAGCTCTAAAGACACACCTCAGAGTGTATAAAGCTCTAAAGACACACCTCAGAGTGTTTAAAGCTCTAAAGACGCACCTCAGAGTATTATAAAGCTCTAAAGACACACCTCAGAGTGTATAAAGCTCTAAAGACACACCTCAGAGTGGCATAAAGCTCTAAAGACACACCTCAGAGTGTATAAAGCTCTAAAGACACACCTCAGAGTGTATAAAGCTCTAAAGACACACCTCAGAGTGATATAAAGCTCTAAAGACACACCTCAGAGTGGTATAAAGCTCTAAAGACACACCTCAGAGTGTATAAAGCTCTAAAGACACACCTCAGAGCGGTATAAAGCTCTAAAGACACACCTCAGAGTGATATAAAGCTCTAAAGACACACCTCAGAGTGGTATAAAGCTCTAAAGACACACCTCAGAGTGTATAAAGCTCTAAAAGACACACCTCAGAGTGGTATAAAGCTCTAAAGACACACCTCAGAGTGTATAAAGCTCTAAAGACACACCTCAGAGTGATATAAAGCTCTAAAGACACACCTCAGAGTGGTATAAAGCTCTAAAGACACACCTCAGAGTGTATAAAGCTCTAAAGACACACCTCAGAGCGGTATAAAGCTCTAAAGACACACCTCAGAGTGATATAAAGCTCTAAAGACACACCTCAGAGTGGTATAAAGCTCTAAAGACACACCTCAGAGTGTATAAAGCTCTAAAAGACACACCTTAGAGTGGCATAAAGCTCTAAAGACACACCTCAGAGTGTTATAAAGCTCTAAAGACACACCTCAGAGTCTATAAAGCTCTAAAGACACACCTCAGCGTGTTTAAAGCTCTAAAGACACACCTCAGAGTGTTTAAAGCTCTAAAGACACACCTCAGAGTGTTATAAAGCTCTAAAGACACACCTCAGAGTATTATAAAGCTCTAAAGACACACCTCAGAGTGTATAAAGCTCTAAAGACACACCTCAGAGTGTTTAAAGCTCTAAAGACGCACCTCAGAGTATTATAAAGCTCTAAAGACACACCTCAGAGTGTATAAAGCTCTAAAGACACACCTCAGAGTGGCATAAAGCTCTAAAGACACACCTCAGAGTGTATAAAGCTCTAAAGACACACCTCAGAGTGTATAAAGCTCTAAAGACACACCTCAGAGTGATATAAAGCTCTAAAGACACACCTCAGAGTGGTATAAAGCTCTAAAGACACACCTCAGAGTGTATAAAGCTCTAAAGACACACCTCAGAGTGATATAAAGCTCTAAAGACACACCTCAGAGTGGTATAAAGCTCTAAAGACACACCTCAGAGTGTATAAAGCTCTAAAAGACACACCTCAGAGTGGTATAAAGCTCTAAAGACACACCTCAGAGTGTATAAAGCTCTAAAGACACATCTCAGAGTGTATAAAGCTCTAAAGACACACCTCAGAGTGTATAAAGCTCTAAAGACACACCTCAGAGTGTTATAAAGCTCTAAAGACACACCTCAGAGTTTATAAAGCTCTAAAGACACACCTCAGAGTTGTATAAAGCTCTAAAGACACACCTCAGAGTGTTATAAAGCTCTAAAGACACACCTCAGAGTGTATAAAGCTCTAAAGACACACCTCAGAGTGTATAAAGCTCTAAAGACACACCTTAGAGTGGCATAAAGCTCTAAAGACACACCTCAGAGTCTATAAAGCTCTAAAGACACACCTCAGCGTGTTTAAAGCTCTAAAGACACACCTCAGAGTGTTTAAAGCTCTAAAGACACACCTCAGAGTGTTATAAAGCTCTAAAGACACACCTCAGAGTATTATAAAGCTCTAAAGACACACCTCAGAGTGTATAAAGCTCTAAAGACACACCTCAGAGTGTTTAAAGCTCTAAAGACGCACCTCAGAGTATTATAAAGCTCTAAAGACACACCTCAGAGTGTATAAAGCTCTAAAGACACACCTCAGAGTGGCATAAAGCTCTAAAGACACACCTCAGAGTGTATAAAGCTCTAAAGACACACCTCAGAGTGATATAAAGCTCTAAAGACACACCTCAGAGTGGTATAAAGCTCTAAAGACACACCTCAGAGTGTATAAAGCTCTAAAGACACACCTCAGAGTGATATAAAGCTCTAAAGACACACCTCAGAGTGGTATAAAGCTCTAAAGACACACCTCAGAGTGTATAAAGCTCTAAAGACACACCTCAGAGCGGTATAAAGCTCTAAAGACACACCTCAGAGTGATATAAAGCTCTAAAGACACACCTCAGAGTGGTATAAAGCTCTAAAGACACACCTCAGAGTGTATAAAGCTCTAAAAGACACACCTCAGAGTGGTATAAAGCTCTAAAGACACACCTCAGAGTGTATAAAGCTCTAAAGACACATCTCAGAGTGTATAAAGCTCTAAAGACACACCTCAGAGTGTATAAAGCTCTAAAGACACATCTCAGAGTGTTATAAAGCTCTAAAGACACACCTCAGAGCGGTATAAAGCTCTAGAGACACACATCAGAGTGTATAAAGCTCTAAAGAAACACCTCAGAGTGTTATAAAGCTCTAAAGACACACCTCAGAGTCTATAAAGCTCTAAAGACACACCTCAGCGTGTTTAAAGCTCTAAAGACACACCTCAGAGTGTTTAAAGCTCTAAAGACACACCTCAGAGTGTTATAAAGCTCTAAAGACACACCTCAGAGTATTATAAAGCTCTAAAGACACACCTCAGAGTGTATAAAGCTCTAAAGACACACCTCAGAGTGGCATAAAGCTCTAAAGACACACCTCAGAGTGTATAAAGCTCTAAAGACACACCTCAGAGTGTATAAAGCTCTAAAGACACACCTCAGAGTGATATAAAGCTCTAAAGACACACCTCAGAGTGGTATAAAGCTCTAAAGACACACCTCAGAGTGTATAAAGCTCTAAAGACACACCTCAGAGCGGTATAAAGCTCTAAAGACACACCTCAGAGTGATATAAAGCTCTAAAGACACACCTCAGAGTGGTATAAAGCTCTAAAGACACACCTCAGAGTGTATAAAGCTCTAAAAGACACACCTCAGAGTGGTATAAAGCTCTAAAGACACACCTCAGAGTGTATAAAGCTCTAAAGACACATCTCAGAGTGTATAAAGCTCTAAAGACACACCTCAGAGTGTATAAAGCTCTAAAGACACACCTCAGAGTGTTATAAAGCTCTAAAGACACACCTCAGAGTTTATAAAGCTCTAAAGACACACCTCAGAGTTGTATAAAGCTCTAAAGACACACCTCAGAGTGTTATAAAGCTCTAAAGACACACCTCAGAGTGTATAAAGCTCTAAAGACACACCTCAGAGTGTATAAAGCTCTAAAGACACACCTTAGAGTGGCATAAAGCTCTAAAGACACACCTCAGAGTGTTATAAAGCTCTAAAGACACACCTCAGAGTCTATAAAGCTCTAAAGACACACCTCAGCGTGTTTAAAGCTCTAAAGACACACCTCAGAGTGTTTAAAGCTCTAAAGACACACCTCAGAGTGTTATAAAGCTCTAAAGACACACCTCAGAGTATTATAAAGCTCTAAAGACACACCTCAGAGTGTATAAAGCTCTAAAGACACACCTCAGAGTGTTTAAAGCTCTAAAGACGCACCTCAGAGTATTATAAAGCTCTAAAGACACACCTCAGAGTGTATAAAGCTCTAAAGACACACCTCAGAGTGGCATAAAGCTCTAAAGACACACCTCAGAGTGTATAAAGCTCTAAAGACACACCTCAGAGTGTATAAAGCTCTAAAGACACACCTCAGAGTGATATAAAGCTCTAAAGACACACCTCAGAGTGGTATAAAGCTCTAAAGACACACCTCAGAGTGTATAAAGCTCTAAAGACACACCTCAGAGTGATATAAAGCTCTAAAGACACACCTCAGAGTGGTATAAAGCTCTAAAGACACACCTCAGAGTGTATAAAGCTCTAAAGACACACCTCAGAGCGGTATAAAGCTCTAAAGACACACCTCAGAGTGATATAAAGCTCTAAAGACACACATCAGAGTGGTATAAAGCTCTAAAGACACACCTCAGAGTGTATAAAGCTCTAAAGACACATCTCAGAGTGTATAAAGCTCTAAAGACACACCTCAGAGTGTATAAAGCTCTAAAGACACACCTCAGAGTGTATAAAGCTCTAAAGACACACCTCAGAGTGATATAAAGCTCTAAAGACACACCTCAGAGTGGTATAAAGCTCTAAAGACACACCTCAGAGTGTATAAAGCTCTAAAGACACACCTCAGAGCGGTATAAAGCTCTAAAGACACACCTCAGAGTGATATAAAGCTCTAAAGACACACCTCAGAGTGGTATAAAGCTCTAAAGACACACCTCAGAGTGTATAAAGCTCTAAAAGACACACCTCAGAGTGGTATAAAGCTCTAAAGACACACCTCAGAGTGTATAAAGCTCTAAAGACACATCTCAGAGTGTATAAAGCTCTAAAGACACACCTCAGAGTGTATAAAGCTCTAAAGACACACCTCAGAGTGTTATAAAGCTCTAAAGACACACCTCAGAGTTTATAAAGCTCTAAAGACACACCTCAGAGTTGTATAAAGCTCTAAAGACACACCTCAGAGTGTTATAAAGCTCTAAAGACACACCTCAGAGTGTATAAAGCTCTAAAGACACACCTCAGAGTGTATAAAGCTCTAAAGACACACCTTAGAGTGGCATAAAGCTCTAAAGACACACCTCAGAGTGTTATAAAGCTCTAAAGACACACCTCAGAGTCTATAAAGCTCTAAAGACACACCTCAGCGTGTTTAAAGCTCTAAAGACACACCTCAGAGTGTTTAAAGCTCTAAAGACACACCTCAGAGTGTTATAAAGCTCTAAAGACACACCTCAGAGTATTATAAAGCTCTAAAGACACACCTCAGAGTGTATAAAGCTCTAAAGACACACCTCAGAGTGTTTAAAGCTCTAAAGACGCACCTCAGAGTATTATAAAGCTCTAAAGACACACCTCAGAGTGTATAAAGCTCTAAAGACACACCTCAGAGTGGCATAAAGCTCTAAAGACACACCTCAGAGTGTATAAAGCTCTAAAGACACACCTCAGAGTGTATAAAGCTCTAAAGACACACCTCAGAGTGATATAAAGCTCTAAAGACACACCTCAGAGTGGTATAAAGCTCTAAAGACACACCTCAGAGTGTATAAAGCTCTAAAGACACACCTCAGAGTGATATAAAGCTCTAAAGACACACCTCAGAGTGGTATAAAGCTCTAAAGACACACCTCAGAGTGTATAAAGCTCTAAAGACACACCTCAGAGCGGTATAAAGCTCTAAAGACACACCTCAGAGTGATATAAAGCTCTAAAGACACACATCAGAGTGGTATAAAGCTCTAAAGACACACCTCAGAGTGTATAAAGCTCTAAAGACACATCTCAGAGTGTATAAAGCTCTAAAGACACACCTCAGAGTGTATAAAGCTCTAAAGACACATCTCAGAGTGTTATAAAGCTCTAAAGACACACCTCAGAGCGGTATAAAGCTCTAGAGACACACATCAGAGTGTATAAAGCTCTAAAGAAACACCTCAGAGTGTTATAAAGCTCTAAAGACACACCTCAGAGTGTATAAAGCTCTAAAGACACACCTCAGAGTGTATAAAGCTCTAAAGACACACCTCAGAGTGGTATAAAGCTCTAAAGACACAACTCAGAGTGTATAAAGCTCTAAAGACACACCTCAGAGTGGTATAAAGCTCTAAAGACACACCTCAGAGTGGTATAAAGCTCTAAAGACACAACTCAGAGTGGTATAAAGCTCTTAAGACACAACTCAGAGTGGTATAAAGCTCTAAAGACACACCTCAGAGTGTATAAAGCTCTAAAGACACACCTCAGAGTGTATAAAGCTCTAAAGACACACCTCAGAGTGGTATAAAGCTCTAAAGACACACCTCAGAGTGTATGAAGCTCTAAAGACACACCTCAGAGTGTATAAAGCTCTAAAGACGCACCTCAGAGCGGTATAAAGCTCTAAAGACACACCTCAGAGTGTATAAAGCTCTAAAGACACACCTCAAAGTTTTATAAAGCTCTAAAGATACACCTCAGAGTGCATAAAGCTCTAAAGACACACCTCAGAGCGGTATAAAGCTCTAAAGACACACCTCAGAGTGTATAAAGCTCTAAAGACACACCTCAGAGCGGTATAAAGCTCTAAAGACACACCTTAGAGTGGCATAAAGCTCTAAAGACACACCTCAGAGTGTTTAAAGCTCTAAAGACACACCTCAGAGTGTTATAAAGCTCTAAAGACACACCTCAGAGTATTATAAAGCTCTAAAGACACACCTCAGAGTGTATAAAGCTCTAAAGACACACCTCAGAGTGTTTAAAGCTCTAAAGACACACCTCAGAGTGTATAAAGCTCTAAAGACACACCTCAGAGTGTTTAAAGCTCTAAAGACACACCTCAGAGTGTTATAAAGCTCTAAAGACACACCTCGGAGTATTATAAAGCTCTAAAGACACACCTCAGAGTGTATAAAGCTCTAAAGACACACCTCAGAGTGTTTAAAGCTCTAAAGACACACCTCAGAGTGTATAAAGCTCTAAAGACACACAGAGTGTTTAAAGCTCTAAAGACACACCTCTGAGTGTATAAAGCTCTAAAGACACACCTCAGAGTGTATAAAGCTCTAAAGACGCACCTCAGAGTGTTATAAAGCTCTAAAGACACACCTCAGAGTGATATAAAGCTCTAAAGACACACCTCAGAGTGTATGAAGCTCTAAAGACACACCTCAGAGTGTATAAAGCTCTAAAGACGCACCTCAGAGTGGTATAAAGCTCTAAAGACACACCTCAGAGTGGTATAAAGCTCTAAAGACACACCTCAGAGTGATATAAAGCTCTAAAGACACACCTCAGAGTGTATAAAGCTCTAAAGACACACCTCAGAGTGTATGAAGCTCTAAAGACACACCTCAGAGTGTATAAAGCTCTAAAGACGCACCTCAGAGTGGTATAAAGCTCTAAAGACACACCTCAGAGTGTATAAAGCTCTAAAGACACACCTCAGAGTCTATAAAGCTCTAAAGACACACCTCAGAGTGTATAAAGCTCTAAAGACACACCTCAGAGTGTATAAAGCTCTAAAGACACACCTCAAGGTTTATAAAGCTCTAAAGACACACCTCAGAGTGTTATAAAGCTCTAAAGACACACTTCAGTGTATAAAGCTCTAAAGACACACCTCAGAGTGTATAAAGCTCTAAAGACACACCTCAGAGTGTTATAAAGCTCTAAAGACACACCTCAGAGTGTATAAAGCTCTAAAGACGCACCTCAGAGTTTATAAAGCTCTAAAGACACACCTCAGAGTGTTATAAAGCTCTAAAGACACACCTCAGAGTCTATAAAGCTCTAAAGACACACCTCTGAGTGTATAAAGCTCTAAAGACACACCTCAGAGTGTATAAAGCTCTAAAGACGCACCTCAGAGTGTTATAAAGCTCTAAAGACACACCTCAGAGTGATATAAAGCTCTAAAGACACACCTCAGAGTGTATGAAGCTCTAAAGACACACCTCAGAGTGTATAAAGCTCTAAAGACGCACCTCAGAGTGGTATAAAGCTCTAAAGACACACCTCAGAGTGGTATAAAGCTCTAAAGACACACCTCAGAGTGATATAAAGCTCTAAAGACACACCTCAGAGTGTATAAAGCTCTAAAGACACACCTCAGAGTGTATGAAGCTCTAAAGACACACCTCAGAGTGTATAAAGCTCTAAAGACGCACCTCAGAGTGGTATAAAGCTCTAAAGACACACCTCAGAGTGTATAAAGCTCTAAAGACACACCTCAGAGTCTATAAAGCTCTAAAGACACACCTCAGAGTGTATAAAGCTCTAAAGACACACCTCAAGGTTTATAAAGCTCTAAAGACACACCTCAGAGTGTATAAAGCTCTAAAGACACACCTCAGAGTGTATAAAGCTCTAAAGACACACCTCAGAGTGTATAAAGCTCTAAAGACACACCTCAGAGTGGAATAAAGCTCTAAAGACAAACTTCAGTGTATAAAGCTCTAAAGACACACCTCAGAGTGTATAAAGCTCTAACGACACACCTCAGAGTGTTATAAAGCTCTAAAGACACACCTCAGAGTGTATAAAGCTCTAAAGACGCACCTCAGAGTTTATAAAGCTCTAAAGACACACCTCAGAGTGTTATAAAGCTCTAAAGACACACCTCAGAGTCTATAAAGCTCTAAAGACACACCTCAGAGTTTATAAAGCTCTAAAGACACACCTCAGAGTGTATAAAGCTCTAAAGACACACCTCAGAGCGGTATAAAGCTCTAAAGACACACCTCAGAGTGTATAAAGCTCTAAAGACACACCTCAGAGTGTATAAAGCTCTAAAGACACACCTCGGAGTTTATAAAGCTCTAAAGACACACCTCAGAGTGTTATAAAGCTCTAAAGACACACCTCAGAGTCTATAAAGCTCTAAAGACACACCTCAGAGTTTATAAAGCTCTAAAGACACACCTCAGAGTGTATAAAGCTCTAAAGACACACCTCAGAGCGATATAAAGCTCTAAAGACACACCTTCAAGTGTATAAAGCTCTAAAGACACACCTCAGAGTGTAAAAAGCTCTAAAGACACACCTCAGAGTGTATAAAGCTCTAAAGACACACCTCAGAGTGGTATAAAGCTCTAAAGACACACCTCAGAGTGTATAAAGCTCTAAAGACACACCTCAGAGCGGTATAAAGCTCTAAAGACACACCTCAGAGTGTATAAAGCTCTAAAGACACACCTCAGAGTTTATAAAGCTCTAAAGACACACCTCAGAGTGTTATAAAGCTCTAAAGACACACCTCAGAGTCTATAAAGCTCTAAAGACACACCTCAGAGTTTATAAAGCTCTAAAGACACACCTCAGAGTGTATAAAGCTCTAAAGACACACCTCAGAGCGATATAAAGCTCTAAAGACACACCTTCAAGTGTATAAAGCTCTAAAGACACACCTCAGAGTGTAAAAAGCTCTAAAGACACACCTCAGAGTGTATAAAGCTCTAAAGACACACCTCAGAGTGTTATAAAGCTCTAAAGACACACCTCAGAGTGTATAAAGCTCTAAAGACGCACCTCAGAGTTTATAAAGCTCTAAAGACACACCTCAGAGTGTTATAAAGCTCTAAAGACACAGCTCAGAGTGGTATAAAGCTCTAAAGTCTAAAGACACACCTCAGAGCGGTATAAAGCTCTAAAGACACACCTCAGAGTGTATAAAGCTCTAAAGACACACCTCAGAGTCTATAAAGCTCTAAAGACTCACCTCAGAGTTATAAAGCTCTAAAGACACACCTCAGAGTATTATAAAGCTCTAAAGACACACCTCAGAGTGTTATAAAGCTCTAAAGACACACCTCAGAGTTTATAAAGCTCTAAAGACACACCTCAGAGTGTATAAAGCTCTAAAGACACACCTCAAAGTGTATAAAGCTCTAAAGACACATCTCAAAGCGGTATAAAGCTCTAAAGACACACCTCAGAGTGTTATAAAGCTTTAAAGACACACCTCAGAGTTTATAAAGCTCTAAAGACACACCTCAGAGTGTATAAAGCTCTAAAGACACACCTCAGAGTGTATAAAGCTCTAAAGACACAGCTCAGAGTGGTATAAAGCTCTAAAGACACACCTCAGAGTGGTATAAAGCTCTAAAGACACACCTCAGAGTGTATAAAGCTCTAAAGACACACCTCAGAGTGATATAAAGCTCTAAAGACACACCTCAGAGTGTTATAAAGCTCTAAAGACACACCTCAGAGTGTTCTAAAGCTCTAAAGACACACCTCAGTGTATAAAGCTCTAAAGACACACCTCAGAGCGTTATAAAGCTCTAAAGACACAACTCAAAGTTTTATAAAGCTCTAAAGATACACGTCAGAGTAAATAAAGCTCTAAAGACACACCTCAGAGGGTATAAAGCTCTAAATACACACCTCAGAGTGGTATAAAGCTCTAAAGACACACCTCAGAGTGTATAAAGCTCTAAAGACACACCTCAGAGTGGAATAAAGCTCTAAAGACACACCTCAGAGTGTTATAAAGCTCTAAAGACACACCTCAGAGTGGAATAAAGCTCTAAAGACACACCTCAGACTGTATAAAGCTCTAAAGACACACCTCAGAGTTTATAAAGCTCTAAAGACACAGCTCAGAGTGTAAAAGCTCTAAAGACACATCTCAGAGTGTATAAAGCTCTAAAGACACAACTCAGAGTGTTTAAAGCTCTAAAGACACATCTCAGAGTGTATAAAGCTCTAAAGACACACCTCAGAGTGTTTAAAGATCTAAAGACACACCTCAGAGTGTATAAAGCTCTAAAGACACACCTCAGAGTGGCATAAAGCTCTAAAGACACAGCTCAGAGTTGTATAAAGCTCTAAAGACGCACCTCAGAGTGTTTAAAGCTCTAAAGACACACCTCAGAGTGTTATAAAGCTCTAAAGACACACCTCAGAGTGTATAAAGCTCAAAAGACACACCTCAGAGTGTTATAAAGCTCTAAAGACACACCTCAGAGTGTTTAAAGATCTAAAGACACACCTCAGAGTGTATAAAGCTCTAAAGACACAGCTCAGAGTTTATAAAGCTCTAAAGACACAGCTCAGAGTGTAAAAGCTCTAAAGACACATCTCAGAGTGTATAAAGCTCTAAAGACACAACTCAGAGTGTTTAAAGCTCTAAAGACACATCTCAGAGTGTATAAAGCTCTAAAGACTCACCTCAGAGTGTTTAAAGCTCTAAAGACGCACCTCAGAGTGTTATAAAGCTCTAAAGACACACCTCAGAGTTTATAAAGCTCTAAAGACACACCTCAGAGTGTTATAAAGCTCTAAAGACACACCTCAGAGTGTTTAAAGCTCTAAAGACACACCTCAGAGTGTATAAAGCTCTAAAGACACACCTCAGAGTTGTATAAAGCTCTAAAGACACACCTCAGAGTGTATAAAGCTCTAAAGACACACCTCAGAGTGTATAAAGCTCTAAAGACACACCTCAGAGTTGTATAAAGCTCTAAAGACACACCTCAGAGTGGTATAACGCTCTAAAGACACACCTCAGAGCGATATAAAGCTCTAAAGACACACCTCAGAGTGCATAAAGCTCTAAAGACACACCTCAGAGCGGTATAAAGCTCTAAAGACACACCTCAGAGTGTATAAAGCTCTAAAGACACACCTCAGAGCGGTATAAAGCTCTAAAGACACACCTCAGAGTGTTATAAAGCTCTAAAGACACACCTTAGAGTGGCATAAAGCTCTAAAGACACACCTCAGAGTGTATAAAGCTCTAAAGACACACCTCAGAGTGTATAAAGCTCTAAAGACACACCTCAGAATGGAATAAAGCTCTAAAGACACACCTCAGAGTGTTAAAAAGCTCTAAAGACACACCTCAGAGTTTATAAAGCTCTAAAGACACAGCTCAGAGTGTAAAAGCTCTAAAGACACATCTCAGAGTGTATAAAGCTCTAAAGACACAACTCAGAGTGTATAAAGCTCTAAAGACACACCTCAGAGTGTTTAAAGATCTAAAGACACACCTCAGAGTGTTTAAAGATCTAAAGACACACCTCAGAGTGTATAAAGCTCTAAAGACACACCTCAGAGTGGCATAAAGCTCTAAAGACACAGCTCAGAGTTGTATAAAGCTCTAAAGACGCACCTCAGAGTGTATAAAGCTCTAAAGACACACCTCAGAGTGTATAAAGCTCTAAAGACACACCTCAGAGTGTTATAAAGCTCTAAAGACGCACCTCAGAGTGTATAAAGCTCTAAAGACACACCTCAGAGTTTATAAAGCTCTAAAGACACACCTCAGAGTGTTATAAAGCTCTAAAGACACACCTCAGAGTGTATAAAGCTCTAAAGACACACCTCAGAGTGTATAAAGCTCTAAAGACACACCTCAGAGTTGTATAAAGCTCTAAAGACACACCTCAGAGTGGTATAAAGCTCTAAAGACACACCTCAGAGCGTTATAAAGCTCTAAAGACACACCTCAGAGTGTTATAAAGCTCTAAAGATACACCTCAGAGTGCATAAAGCTCTAAAGACACACCTCAGAGCGGTATAAAGCTCTAAAGACACACCTCAGAGTGTATAAAGCTCTAAAGACACACCTCAGAGCGGTATAAAGCTCTAAAGACACACCTCAGAGTGTTATAAAGCTCTAAAGACACACCTTAGAGTGGCATAAAGCTCTAAAGACACACCTCAGAGTGTATAAAGCTCAAAAGACACACCTCAGAGTGTTATAAAGCTCTAAAGACACACCTCAGAGTGTTTAAAGATCTAAAGACACACCTCAGAGCGGTATAAAGCTCTAAAGACACACCTCAGAGTGTATAAAGCTCTAAAGACACACCTCAGAGTGTATAAAGCTCTAAAGACACACCTCAGAGTTTATAAAGCTCTAAAGACACACCTCAGAGTGTTATAAAGCTCTAAAGACACACCTCAGAGTGTATAAAGCTCTAAAGACACACCTCAGAGTTTATAAAGCTCTAAAGACACACCTCAGAGTGTATAAAGCTCTAAAGACACACCTCAGAGTTTATAAAGCTCTAAAGACACACCTCAGAGTGTATAAAGCTCTAAAGACACACCTCAGAGCGATATAAAGCTCTAAAGACACACCTTCAAGTGTATAAAGCTCTAAAGACACACCTCAGAGTGTAAAAAGCTCTAAAGACACACCTCAGAGTGTATAAAGCTCTAAAGACACACCTCAGAGTGTTATAAAGCTCTAAAGACACACCTCAGAGTGTATAAAGCTCTAAAGTCTAAAGACACACCTCAGAGCGGTATAAAGCTCTAAAGACACACCTCAGAGTGTATAAAGCTCTAAAGACACACCTCAGAGTCTATAAAGCTCTAAAGACTCACCTCAGAGTTATAAAGCTCTAAAGACACACCTCAGAGTATTATAAAGCTCTAAAGACACACCTCAGAGTGTTATAAAGCTCTAAAGACACACCTCAGAGTTTATAAAGCTCTAAAGACACACCTCAGAGTGTATAAAGCTCTAAAGACACACCTCAAAGTGTATAAAGCTCTAAAGACACATCTCAAAGCGGTATAAAGCTCTAAAGACACACCTCAGAGTGTTATAAAGCTTTAAAGACACACCTCAGAGTTTATAAAGCTCTAAAGACACACCTCAGAGTGTATAAAGCTCTAAAGACACACCTCAGAGTGTATAAAGCTCTAAAGACACACCTCAGAGTGATATAAAGCTCTAAAGACACACCTCAGAGTGTTATAAAGCTCTAAAGACACACCTCAGAGTGTTCTAAAGCTCTAAAGACACACCTCAGTGTATAAAGCTCTAAAGACACACCTCAGAGCGTTATAAAGCTCTAAAGACACACCTCAAAGTTTTATAAAGCTCTAAAGATACACCTCAGAGTGTATAAAGCTCTAAAGACACACCTCAGACTGTATAAAGCTCTAAAGACACACCTCAGAGCGTTATAAAGCTCTAAAGACACAACTCAAAGTTTTATAAAGCTCTAAAGATACACGTCAGAGTAAATAAAGCTCTAAAGACACACCTCAGAGTGTATAAAGCTCTAAAGACACACCTCAGAGTGGAATAAAGCTCTAAAGACACACCTCAGAGTGTTATAAAGCTCTAAAGACACACCTCAGACTGTATAAAGCTCTAAAGACACACCTCAGAGTTTATAAAGCTCTAAAGACACAGCTCAGAGTGTAAAAGCTCTAAAGACACATCTCAGAGTGTATAAAGCTCTAAAGACACAACTCAGAGTGTTTAAAGCTCTAAAGACACATCTCAGAGTGTATAAAGCTCTAAAGACACACCTCAGAGTGTTTAAAGATCTAAAGACACACCTCAGAGTGTATAAAGCTCTAAAGACACACCTCAGAGTGGCATAAAGCTCTAAAGACACAGCTCAGAGTTGTATAAAGCTCTAAAGACGCACCTCAGAGTGTTTAAAGCTCTAAAGACACACCTCAGAGTGTTATAAAGCTCTAAAGACACACCTCAGAGTGTATAAAGCTCAAAAGACACACCTCAGAGTGTTATAAAGCTCTAAAGACACACCTCAGAGTGTTTAAAGATCTAAAGACACACCTCAGAGTGTATAAAGCTCTAAAGACACACCTCAGAGTGTTATAAAGCTCTAAAGACACACCTCAGAGTGTTTAAAGCTCTAAAGACACATCTCAGAGTGTATAAAGCTCTAAAGACACAACTCAGAGTGTTTAAAGCTCTAAAGACACATCTCAGAGTGTATAAAGCTCTAAAGACACACCTCAGAGTGTTATAAAGCTCTAAAGACGCACCTCAGAGTGTATAAAGCTCTAAAGACACACCTCAGAGTTTATAAAGCTCTAAAGACACACCTCAGAGTGTTATAAAGCTCTAAAGACACACCTCAGAGTGTATAAAGCTCTAAAGACACACCTCAGAGTGTATAAAGCTCTAAAGACACACCTCAGAGTTGTATAAAGCTCTAAAGACACACCTCAGAGTGGTATAACGCTCTAAAGACACACCTCAGAGCGATATAAAGCTCTAAAGACACACCTCAGAGTGCATAAAGCTCTAAAGACACACCTCAGAGCGGTATAAAGCTCTAAAGACACACCTCAGAGTGTATAAAGCTCTAAAGACACACCTCAGAGCGGTATAAAGCTCTAAAGACACACCTCAGAGTGTTATAAAGCTCTAAAGACACACCTTAGAGTGGCATAAAGCTCTAAAGACACACCTCAGAGTGTATAAAGCTCTAAAGACACACCTCAGAGTGTATAAAGCTCTAAAGACACACCTCAGAATGGAATAAAGCTCTAAAGACACACCTCAGAGTGTTAAAAAGCTCTAAAGACACACCTCAGAGTTTATAAAGCTCTAAAGACACAGCTCAGAGTGTAAAAGCTCTAAAGACACATCTCAGAGTGTATAAAGCTCTAAAGACACAACTCAGAGTGTTTAAAGCTCTAAAGACACATCTCAGAGTGTATAAGGCTCTAAAGACACACCTCAGAGTGTTTAAAGATCTAAAGACACACCTCAGAGTGTTTAAAGATCTAAAGACACACCTCAGAGTGTATAAAGCTCTAAAGACACACCTCAGAGTGGCATAAAGCTCTAAAGACACAGCTCAGAGTTGTATAAAGCTCTAAAGACGCACCTCAGAGTGTTTAAAGCTCTAAAGACGCACCTCAGAGTGTATAAAGCTCTAAAGACACACCTCAGAGTGTATAAAGCTCTAAAGACACACCTCAGAGTGTTATAAAGCTCTAAAGACGCACCTCAGAGTGTATAAAGCTCTAAAGACACACCTAAGAGTTTATAAAGCTCTAAAGACACACCTCAGAGTGTTATAAAGCTCTAAAGACACACCTCAGAGTGTATAAAGCTCTAAAGACACACCTCAGAGTGTATAAAGCTCTAAAGACACACCTCAGAGTTGTATAAAGCTCTAAAGACACACCTCAGAGTGGTATAAAGCTCTAAAGACACACCTCAGAGCGTTATAAAGCTCTAAAGACACACCTCAGAGTGTTATAAAGCTCTAAAGATACACCTCAGAGTGCATAAAGCTCTAAAGACACACCTCAGAGCGGTATAAAGCTCTAAAGACACACCTCAGAGTGTATAAAGCTCTAAAGACACACCTCAGAGCGGTATAAAGCTCTAAAGACACACCTCAGAGTGTTATAAAGCTCTAAAGACACACCTTAGAGTGGCATAAAGCTCTAAAGACACACCTCAGAGTGTATAAAGCTCAAAAGACACACCTCAGAGTGTTATAAAGCTCTAAAGACACACCTCAGAGTGTTTAAAGATCTAAAGACACACCTCAGATTGTATAAAGCTCTAAAGACACACCTCAGAGTTTATAAAGCTCTAAAGACACACCTCAGAGTGTATAAAGCTCTAAAGACACACCTCAGAGTGTTTAAAGCTCTAAAGACACACCTCAGAGTGTATAAAGCTCTAAAGACACACCTCAGAGTGTATAAAGCTCTAAAGACACACCTTAGAGTGGCATAAAGCTCTAAAGACACACCTCAGAGTGTATAAAGCCCTAAAGACACACCTCAGAGTGGTATAAAGCTCTAAAGACACACCTCAGAGTGTTATAAAGCTCTAAAGACACACCTCAGAGTTTATAAAGCTCTAAAGACACACCTCAGAGCGTTATAAAGCTCTAAAGACACACCTCAGAGTGTATAAAGCTCTAAAGACACACCTCAGAGTGTATAAAGCTCTAAAGACACACCTCAGAGTGTATAAAGCTCTAAAGACACACCTTAGAGTGGCATAAAGCTCTAAAGACACACCTCAGAGTGTTATAAAGCTCTAAAGACACACCTCAGAGTCTATAAAGCTCTAAAGACACACCTCAGCGTGTTTAAAGCTCTAAAGACACACCTCAGAGTGTTTAAAGCTCTAAAGACACACCTCAGAGTGTTATAAAGCTCTAAAGACACACCTCAGAGTGTATAAAGCTCTAAAGACACACCTCAGAGTGTTTAAAGCTCTAAAGACGCACCTCAGAGTATTATAAAGCTCTAAAGACACACCTCAGAGTGTTATAAAGCTCTAAAGACACACCTCAGAGTTTATAAAGCTCTAAAGACACACCTTAGAGTGGCATAAAGCTCTAAAGACACAGCTCAGAGTGTATAAAGCTCTAAAGACACACCTCAGAGTGTTATAAAGCTCTAAAGACACACCTCAGAGTCTATAAAGCTCTAAAGACACACCTCAGCGTGTTTAAAGCTCTAAAGACACAGCTCAGAGTTGTATAAAGCTCTAAAGACACACCTCAGAGTGTATAAAGCTCTAAAGACACACCTCAGAGTGTATAAAGCTCTAAAGACACACCTCAGAGTATTATAAAACTCTAAAGACACGCCTCAGAGTGTATAAAGCTCTAAAGACACATCTCAAAGCGGTATAAAGCTCTAAAGACACACCTCAGAGTGTATAAAGCTCTAATGACACACCTCAGAGTATTATAAAACTCTAAAGACACGCCTCAGAGTGTATAAAGCTCTAAAGACACACCTCAGAGCGGTATAAAGCTCTAAAAACACACCTCAGAGTGTATAAATCTCTAAAGACACACCTCAGAGTGTTATAAAGCTCTAAAGACACACCTCAGAGTGTATAAAGCTCTAAAGACACACCTCAGCGTGTTTAAAGCTCTAAAGACACACCTCAGAGTGTATAAAGCTCTAAAGACACACCTCAGAGTGGCATAAAGCTCTAAAGACACACCTCAGAGTGTATAAAGCTCTAAAGACACACCTCAGAGTGTATAAAGCTCTAAAGACACACCTCAGAGTGATATAAAGCTCTAAAGACACACCTCAGAGTGGTATAAAGCTCTAAAGACACACCTCAGAGTGTATAAAGCTCTAAAGACACACCTCAGAGCGGTATAAAGCTCTAAAGACACACCTCAGAGTGATATAAAGCTCTAAAGACACACCTCAGAGTGGTATAAAGCTCTAAAGACACACCTCAGAGTGTATAAAGCTCTAAAAGACACACCTTAGAGTGGCATAAAGCTCTAAAGACACACCTCAGAGTGTTATAAAGCTCTAAAGACACACCTCAGAGTCTATAAAGCTCTAAAGACACACCTCAGCGTGTTTAAAGCTCTAAAGACACACCTCAGAGTGTTTAAAGCTCTAAAGACACACCTCAGAGTGTTATAAAGCTCTAAAGACACACCTCAGAGTATTATAAAGCTCTAAAGACACACCTCAGAGTGTATAAAGCTCTAAAGACACACCTCAGAGTGTTTAAAGCTCTAAAGACGCACCTCAGAGTATTATAAAGCTCTAAAGACACACCTCAGAGTGTATAAAGCTCTAAAGACACACCTCAGAGTGGCATAAAGCTCTAAAGACACACCTCAGAGTGTATAAAGCTCTAAAGACACACCTCAGAGTGTATAAAGCTCTAAAGACACACCTCAGAGTGATATAAAGCTCTAAAGACACACCTCAGAGTGGTATAAAGCTCTAAAGACACACCTCAGAGTGTATAAAGCTCTAAAGACACACCTCAGAGCGGTATAAAGCTCTAAAGACACACCTCAGAGTGATATAAAGCTCTAAAGACACACCTCAGAGTGGTATAAAGCTCTAAAGACACACCTCAGAGTGTATAAAGCTCTAAAAGACACACCTCAGAGTGGTATAAAGCTCTAAAGACACACCTCAGAGTGTATAAAGCTCTAAAGACACACCTCAGAGTGATATAAAGCTCTAAAGACACACCTCAGAGTGGTATAAAGCTCTAAAGACACACCTCAGAGTGTATAAAGCTCTAAAGACACACCTCAGAGCGGTATAAAGCTCTAAAGACACACCTCAGAGTGATATAAAGCTCTAAAGACACACCTCAGAGTGGTATAAAGCTCTAAAGACACACCTCAGAGTGTATAAAGCTCTAAAAGACACACCTTAGAGTGGCATAAAGCTCTAAAGACACACCTCAGAGTGTTATAAAGCTCTAAAGACACACCTCAGAGTCTATAAAGCTCTAAAGACACACCTCAGAGTGTTATAAAGCTCTAAAGACACACCTCAGAGTATTATAAAGCTCTAAAGACACACCTCAGAGTGTATAAAGCTCTAAAGACACACCTCAGAGTGTTTAAAGCTCTAAAGACGCACCTCAGAGTATTATAAAG
This sequence comes from Eucyclogobius newberryi, assembly GCF_026437365.1. Lineage (NCBI taxonomy): Eukaryota > Metazoa > Chordata > Actinopteri > Gobiiformes > Gobiidae > Eucyclogobius > Eucyclogobius newberryi. The sequence continues at coordinate 259,956 of NW_027316201.1, read as the reverse complement.
CTCTAAAGACACACCTCAGAGTGTATAAAGCTCTAAAGACACACCTCAGAGTGGCATAAAGCTCTAAAGACACACCTCAGAGTGTATAAAGCTCTAAAGACACACCTCAGAGTGTATAAAGCTCTAAAGACACACCTCAGAGTGATATAAAGCTCTAAAGACACACCTCAGAGTGGTATAAAGCTCTAAAGACACACCTCAGAGTGTATAAAGCTCTAAAAGACACACCTTAGAGTGGCATAAAGCTCTAAAGACACACCTCAGCGTGTTTAAAGCTCTAAAGACACACCTCAGAGTGTTTAAAGCTCTAAAGACACACCTCAGAGTGTTATAAAGCTCTAAAGACACACCTCAGAGTATTATAAAGCTCTAAAGACACACCTCAGAGTGTATAAAGCTCTAAAGACACACCTCAGAGTGTTTAAAGCTCTAAAGACGCACCTCAGAGTATTATAAAGCTCTAAAGACACACCTCAGAGTGTATAAAGCTCTAAAGACACACCTCAGAGTGGCATAAAGCTCTAAAGACACACCTCAGAGTGTATAAAGCTCTAAAGACACACCTCAGAGTGTATAAAGCTCTAAAGACACACCTCAGAGTGATATAAAGCTCTAAAGACACACCTCAGAGTGGTATAAAGCTCTAAAGACACACCTCAGAGTGTATAAAGCTCTAAAAGACACACCTCAGAGTGGTATAAAGCTCTAAAGACACACCTCAGAGTGTATAAAGCTCTAAAGACACATCTCAGAGTGTATAAAGCTCTAAAGACACACCTCAGAGTGTATAAAGCTCTAAAGACACACCTCAGAGTGTTATAAAGCTCTAAAGACACACCTCAGAGTTTATAAAGCTCTAAAGACACACCTCAGAGTTGTATAAAGCTCTAAAGACACACCTCAGAGTGTTATAAAGCTCTAAAGACACACCTCAGAGTGTATAAAGCTCTAAAGACACACCTCAGAGTGTATAAAGCTCTAAAGACACACCTTAGAGTGGCATAAAGCTCTAAAGACACACCTCAGAGTCTATAAAGCTCTAAAGACACACCTCAGCGTGTTTAAAGCTCTAAAGACACACCTCAGAGTGTTTAAAGCTCTAAAGACACACCTCAGAGTGTTATAAAGCTCTAAAGACACACCTCAGAGTATTATAAAGCTCTAAAGACACACCTCAGAGTGTATAAAGCTCTAAAGACACACCTCAGAGTGTTTAAAGCTCTAAAGACGCACCTCAGAGTATTATAAAGCTCTAAAGACACACCTCAGAGTGTATAAAGCTCTAAAGACACACCTCAGAGTGGCATAAAGCTCTAAAGACACACCTCAGAGTGTATAAAGCTCTAAAGACACACCTCAGAGTGTATAAAGCTCTAAAGACACACCTCAGAGTGATATAAAGCTCTAAAGACACACCTCAGAGTGGTATAAAGCTCTAAAGACACACCTCAGAGTGTATAAAGCTCTAAAGACACACCTCAGAGTGATATAAAGCTCTAAAGACACACCTCAGAGTGGTATAAAGCTCTAAAGACACACCTCAGAGTGTATAAAGCTCTAAAGACACACCTCAGAGCGGTATAAAGCTCTAAAGACACACCTCAGAGTGATATAAAGCTCTAAAGACACACCTCAGAGTGGTATAAAGCTCTAAAGACACACCTCAGAGTGTATAAAGCTCTAAAAGACACACCTCAGAGTGGTATAAAGCTCTAAAGACACACCTCAGAGTGTATAAAGCTCTAAAGACACATCTCAGAGTGTATAAAGCTCTAAAGACACACCTCAGAGTGTATAAAGCTCTAAAGACACATCTCAGAGTGTTATAAAGCTCTAAAGACACACCTCAGAGCGGTATAAAGCTCTAGAGACACACATCAGAGTGTATAAAGCTCTAAAGAAACACCTCAGAGTGTTATAAAGCTCTAAAGACACACCTCAGAGTCTATAAAGCTCTAAAGACACACCTCAGCGTGTTTAAAGCTCTAAAGACACACCTCAGAGTGTTTAAAGCTCTAAAGACACACCTCAGAGTGTTTAAAGCTCTAAAGACACACCTCAGAGTGTTATAAAGCTCTAAAGACACACCTCAGAGTATTATAAAGCTCTAAAGACACACCTCAGAGTGTATAAAGCTCTAAAGACACACCTCAGAGTGGCATAAAGCTCTAAAGACACACCTCAGAGTGTATAAAGCTCTAAAGACACACCTCAGAGTGATATAAAGCTCTAAAGACACACCTCAGAGTGATATAAAGCTCTAAAGACACACCTCAGAGTGTATAAAGCTCTAAAGACACACCTCAGAGCGGTATAAAGCTCTAAAGACACACCTCAGAGTGATATAAAGCTCTAAAGACACACCTCAGAGTGGTATAAAGCTCTAAAGACACACCTCAGAGTGTATAAAGCTCTAAAAGACACACCTCAGAGTGGTATAAAGCTCTAAAGACACACCTCAGAGTGTATAAAGCTCTAAAGACACATCTCAGAGTGTATAAAGCTCTAAAGACACACCTCAGAGTGTATAAAGCTCTAAAGACACACCTCAGAGTGTTATAAAGCTCTAAAGACACACCTCAGAGTTTATAAAGCTCTAAAGACACACCTCAGAGTTGTATAAAGCTCTAAAGACACACCTCAGAGTGTTATAAAGCTCTAAAGACACACCTCAGAGTGTATAAAGCTCTAAAGACACACCTCAGAGTGTATAAAGCTCTAAAGACACACCTTAGAGTGGCATAAAGCTCTAAAGACACACCTCAGAGTGTTATAAAGCTCTAAAGACACACCTCAGAGTCTATAAAGCTCTAAAGACACACCTCAGCGTGTTTAAAGCTCTAAAGACACACCTCAGAGTGTTTAAAGCTCTAAAGACACACCTCAGAGTGTTATAAAGCTCTAAAGACACACCTCAGAGTATTATAAAGCTCTAAAGACACACCTCAGAGTGTATAAAGCTCTAAAGACACACCTCAGAGTGTTTAAAGCTCTAAAGACGCACCTCAGAGTATTATAAAGCTCTAAAGACACACCTCAGAGTGTATAAAGCTCTAAAGACACACCTCAGAGTGTATAAAGCTCTAAAGACACACCTCAGAGTGATATAAAGCTCTAAAGACACACCTCAGAGTGGTATAAAGCTCTAAAGACACACCTCAGAGTGTATAAAGCTCTAAAGACACACCTCAGAGTGATATAAAGCTCTAAAGACACACCTCAGAGTGGTATAAAGCTCTAAAGACACACCTCAGAGTGTATAAAGCTCTAAAGACACACCTCAGAGCGGTATAAAGCTCTAAAGACACACCTCAGAGTGATATAAAGCTCTAAAGACACACATCAGAGTGGTATAAAGCTCTAAAGACACACCTCAGAGTGTATAAAGCTCTAAAGACACATCTCAGAGTGTATAAAGCTCTAAAGACACACCTCAGAGTGTATAAAGCTCTAAAGACACATCTCAGAGTGTTATAAAGCTCTAAAGACACACCTCAGAGCGGTATAAAGCTCTAGAGACACACATCAGAGTGTATAAAGCTCTAAAGAAACACCTCAGAGTGTTATAAAGCTCTAAAGACACACCTCAGAGTGTATAAAGCTCTAAAGACACACCTCAGAGTGTATAAAGCTCTAAAGACACACCTCAGAGTGGTATAAAGCTCTAAAGACACACCTCAGAGTGTATAAAGCTCTAAAGACACACCTCAGAGTGTATAAAGCTCTAAAGACACACCTCAGAGTGGTATAAAGCTCTAAAGACACACCTCAGAGTGTATAAAGCTCTAAAGACACACATCAGAGTGTATAAAGCTCTAAAGACACACCTCAGAGTGTATAAAGCTCTAAAAGACACACCTCAGAGTGTATAAAGCTCTAAAGACACACCTCAGAGTGTATAAAGCTCTAAAGACACACCTCAGAGTGATATAAAGCTCTAAAGATACACCTCAGAGTGGTATAAAGCTCTAAAGACACACCTCAGAGTGTATAAAGCTCTAAAGACACACCTCAGAGCGGTATAAAGCTCTAAAGACACACCTCAGAGTGATATAAAGCTCTAAAGACACACCTCAGAGTGGTATAAAGCTCTAAAGACACACCTCAGAGTGTATAAAGCTCTAAAAGACACACCTCAGAGTGGTATAAAGCTCTAAAGACACACCTCAGAGTGTATAAAGCTCTAAAGACACATCTCAGAGTGTATAAAGCTCTAAAGACACACCTCAGAGTGTATAAAGCTCTAAAGACACATCTCAGAGTGTTATAAAGCTCTAAAGACACACCTCAGAGCGGTATAAAGCTCTAGAGAAACACCTCAGAGTGTTATAAAGCTCTAAAGACACACCTCAGAGTGTATAAAGCTCTAAAGACACACCTCAGAGTGTATAAAGCTCTAAAGACACACCTCAGAGTGGTATAAAGCTCTAAAGACACACCTCAGAGTGTATAAAGCTCTAAAGACACACCTCAGAGTGTATAAAGCTCTAAAGACACACCTCAGAGTGGTATAAAGCTCTAAAGACACACCTCAGAGTGTATAAAGCTCTAAAGACACACATCAGAGTGTATAAAGCTCTAAAGACACACCTCAGAGTGTATAAAGCTCTAAAAGACACACCTCAGAGTTGTATAAAGCTCTAAAGACACACCTCAGAGTGTATAAAGCTCTAAAGACACATCTCAGAGTGTATAAAGCTCTAAAGACACACCTCAGAGTGTTATAAAGCTCTAAAGACACACCTCAGAGTGTATAAAGCTCTAAAGACACACCTCAGAGTGTATAAAGCTCTAAAGACACACCTCAGAGTGTATAAAGCTCTAAAGACACACCTCAGAGTGTATAAAGCTCTAAAGACACACCTCAGAGTGGTATAAAGCTCTAAAGACACACCTCAGAGTGTATAAAGCTCTAAAGACACACCTCAGAGTGTATAAAGCTCTAAAGACACACCTCAGAGTGGTATAAAGCTCTAAAGACACACCTCAGAGTGTATAAAGCTCTAAAGACACACATCAGAGTGTATAAAGCTCTAAAGACACACCTCAGAGTGTATAAAGCTCTAAAGACACACCTCAGAGTGTATAAAGCTCTAAAGACACATCTCAGAGTGTATAAAGCTCTAAAGACACACCTCAGAGTTTATAAAGCTCTAAAGATACACCTCAGAGCGGTATAAAGCTCTAAAGACACACCTCAGAGTGGTATAAATCTCTAAAGACACACCTCAGAGTGTATAAAGCTCTAAAGACACACCTCAGAGTGGTATAAAGCTCTAAAGACACACCTCAGAGTGGTATAAAGCTCTAAAGACACAACTCAGAGTGGTATAAAGCTCTAAAGACACACCTCAGAGTGTATAAAGCTCTAAAGACACACCTCAGAGCGATATAAAGCTCTAAAGACACACCTCAGAGTGTATAAAGCTCTAAAGACACAACTCAGAGTGGTATAAAGCTCTAAAGACACACCTCAGAGTGTATAAAGCTCTAAAGACACACCTCAGAGTGGTATAAATCTCTAAAGACACACCTCAGAGTGGTATAAAGCTCTAAAGACACACCTCAGAGTGTATAAAGCTCTAAAGACACACCTCAGAGTGGTATAAAGCTCTAAAGACACACCTCAGAGTGGTATAAAGCTCTAAAGACACAACTCAGAGTGGTATAAAGCTCTAAAGACACACCTCAGAGTGTATAAAGCTCTAAAGACACACCTCAGAGTGTATAAAGCTCTAAAGACACACCTCAGAGTGGTATAAAGCTCTAAAGACACACCTCAGAATGTTATAAAGCTCTAAAGACACACCTCAGAGTGTATAAAGCTCTAAAGACACATCTCAGAGTGTATAAAGCTCTAAAGACACACCTCAGAGTGTATAAAGCTCTAAAGACACACCTCAGAGTGTTATAAAGCTCTAAAGACACACCTCAGAGTTTATAAAGCTCTAAAGACACACCTCAGAGTTGTATAAAGCTCTAAAGACACACCTCAGAGTGTTATAAAGCTCTAAAGACACACCTCAGAGTGTATAAAGCTCTAAAGACACACCTCAGAGTGTATAAAGCTCTAAAGACACACCTTAGAGTGGCATAAAGCTCTAAAGACACACCTCAGAGTGTTATAAAGCTCTAAAGACACACCTCAGAGTGTATAAAGCTCTAAAGACACACCTCAGAGTCTATAAAGCTCTAAAGACACACCTCAGCGTGTTTAAAGCTCTAAAGACACACCTCAGAGTGTTTAAAGCTCTAAAGACACACCTCAGAGTGTTATAAAGCTCTAAAGACACACCTCAGAGTATTATAAAGCTCTAAAGACACACCTCAGAGTGTATAAAGCTCTAAAGACACACCTCAGAGTGTTTAAAGCTCTAAAGACGCACCTCAGAGTATTATAAAGCTCTAAAGACACACCTCAGAGTGTATAAAGCTCTAAAGACACACCTCAGAGTGGCATAAAGCTCTAAAGACACACCTCAGAGTGTATAAAGCTCTAAAGACACACCTCAGAGTGATATAAAGCTCTAAAGACACACCTCAGAGTGGTATAAAGCTCTAAAGACACACCTCAGAGTGTATAAAGCTCTAAAGACACACCTCAGAGTGATATAAAGCTCTAAAGACACACCTCAGAGTGATATAAAGCTCTAAAGACACACCTCAGAGTGGTATAAAGCTCTAAAGACACACCTCAGAGTGTATAAAGCTCTAAAAGACACACCTCAGAGTGGTATAAAGCTCTAAAGACACACCTCAGAGTGTATAAAGCTCTAAAGACACATCTCAGAGTGTATAAAGCTCTAAAGACACACCTCAGAGTGTATAAAGCTCTAAAGACACATCTCAGAGTGTTATAAAGCTCTAAAGACACACCTCAGAGCGGTATAAAGCTCTAGAGACACACATCAGAGTGTATAAAGCTCTAAAGAAACACCTCAGAGTGTTATAAAGCTCTAAAGACACACCTCAGAGTGTATAAAGCTCTAAAGACACACCTCAGAGTGTATAAAGCTCTAAAGACACACCTCAGAGTTGTATAAAGCTCTAAAGACACACCTCAGAGTGTATAAAGCTCTAAAGACACACCTCAGAGTGTATAAAGCTCTAAAGACACACCTCAGAGTGGTATAAAGCTCTAAAGACACACCTCAGAGTGTATAAAGCTCTAAAGACACACATCAGAGTGTATAAAGCTCTAAAGACACACCTCAGAGTGTATAAAGCTCTAAAAGACACACCTCAGAGTGTATAAAGCTCTAAAGACACACCTCAGAGTGTATAAAGCTCTAAAGACACACATCAGAGTGTATAAAGCTCTAAAGACACACCTCAGAGTGTATAAAGCTCTAAAGACACATCTCAGAGTGTATAAAGCTCTAAAGACACACCTCAGAGTTTATAAAGCTCTAAAGATACACCTCAGAGCGGTATAAAGCTCTAAAGACACACCTCAGAGTGGTATAAATCTCTAAAGACACACCTCAGAGTGTATAAAGCTCTAAAGACACACCTCAGAGTGGTATAAAGCTCTAAAGACACACCTCAGAGTGGTATAAAGCTCTAAAGACACAACTCAGAGTGGTATAAAGCTCTAAAGACACACCTCAGAGTGTATAAAGCTCTAAAGACACACCTCAGAGCGATATAAAGCTCTAAAGACACACCTCAGAGTGGTATAAAGCTCTAAAGACACACCTCAGAGTGTATAAAGCTCTAAAGACACACCTCAGAGTGGTATAAAGCTCTAAAGACACACCTCAGAGTGGTATAAAGCTCTAAAGACACAACTCAGAGTGGTATAAAGCTCTTAAGACACAACTCAGAGTGGTATAAAGCTCTAAAGACACACCTCAGAGTGTATAAAGCTCTAAAGACACACCTCAGAGTGTATAAAGCTCTAAAGACACACCTCAGAGTGGTATAAAGCTCTAAAGACACACCTCAGAATGTTATAAAGCTCTAAAGACACACCTCAGAGTGTATAAAGCTCTAAAGACACATCTCAGAGTGTATAAAGCTCTAAAGACACACCTCAGAGTGTATAAAGCTCTAAAGACACACCTCAGAGTGTTATAAAGCTCTAAAGACACACCTCAGAGTTTATAAAGCTCTAAAGACACACCTCAGAGTTGTATAAAGCTCTAAAGACACACCTCAGAGTGTTATAAAGCTCTAAAGACACACCTCAGAGTGTATAAAGCTCTAAAGACACACCTCAGAGTGTATAAAGCTCTAAAGACACACCTTAGAGTGGCATAAAGCTCTAAAGACACACCTCAGAGTGTTATAAAGCTCTAAAGACACACCTCAGAGTCTATAAAGCTCTAAAGACACACCTCAGCGTGTTTAAAGCTCTAAAGACACACCTCAGAGTGTTTAAAGCTCTAAAGACACACCTCAGAGTGTTATAAAGCTCTAAAGACACACCTCAGAGTATTATAAAGCTCTAAAGACACACCTCAGAGTGTATAAAGCTCTAAAGACACACCTCAGAGTGTTTAAAGCTCTAAAGACGCACCTCAGAGTATTATAAAGCTCTAAAGACACACCTCAGAGTGTATAAAGCTCTAAAGACACACCTCAGAGTGGCATAAAGCTCTAAAGACACACCTCAGAGTGTATAAAGCTCTAAAGACACACCTCAGAGTGTATAAAGCTCTAAAGACACACCTCAGAGTGGTATAAAGCTCTAAAGACACACCTCAGAGTGTATAAAGCTCTAAAGACACACCTCAGAGTGATATAAAGCTCTAAAGACACACCTCAGAGTGATATAAAGCTCTAAAGACACACCTCAGAGTGGTATAAAGCTCTAAAGACACACCTCAGAGTGTATAAAGCTCTAAAAGACACACCTCAGAGTGGTATAAAGCTCTAAAGACACACCTCAGAGTGTATAAAGCTCTAAAGACACATCTCAGAGTGTATAAAGCTCTAAAGACACACCTCAGAGTGATATAAAGCTCTAAAGATACACCTCAGAGTGGTATAAAGCTCTAAAGACACACCTCAGAGTGTATAAAGCTCTAAAGACACACCTCAGAGCGGTATAAAGCTCTAAAGACACACCTCAGAGTGATATAAAGCTCTAAAGACACACCTCAGAGTGGTATAAAGCTCTAAAGACACACCTCAGAGTGTATAAAGCTCTAAAAGACACACCTCAGAGTGGTATAAAGCTCTAAAGACACACCTCAGAGTGTATAAAGCTCTAAAGACACATCTCAGAGTGTATAAAGCTCTAAAGACACACCTCAGAGTGTATAAAGCTCTAAAGACACACCTCAGAGTGGTATAAAGCTCTAAAGACACACCTCAGAGTGTATAAAGCTCTAAAGACACACATCAGAGTGTATAAAGCTCTAAAGACACACCTCAGAGTGTATAAAGCTCTAAAAGACACACCTCAGAGTTGTATAAAGCTCTAAAGACACACCTCAGAGGTTATAAAGCTCTAAAGACACATCTCAGAGTGTATAAAGCTCTAAAGACACACCTCAGAGTGTTATAAAGCTCTAAAGACACACCTCAGAGTGTATAAAGCTCTAAAGACACACCTCAGAGTGTATAAAGCTCTAAAGACACACCTCAGAGTGTATAAAGCTCTAAAGACACACCTCAGAGTGTTATAAAGCTCTAAAGACACACCTCAGAGTGTATAAAGCTCTAAAGACACACCTCAGAGTGTATAAAGCTCTAAAGACACACCTCAGAGTGGTATAAAGCTCTAAAGACACACCTCAGAGTGTATAAAGCTCTAAAGACACACCTCAGAGTGTATAAAGCTCTAAAGACACACCTCAGAGTGGTATAAAGCTCTAAAGACACACCTCAGAGTGTATAAAGCTCTAAAGACACACATCAGAGTGTATAAAGCTCTAAAGACACACCTCAGAGTGTATAAAGCTCTAAAAGACACACCTCAGAGTTGTATAAAGCTCTAAAGACACACCTCAGAGTGTATAAAGCTCTAAAGACACATCTCAGAGTGTATAAAGCTCTAAAGACACACCTCAGAGTGTTATAAAGCTCTAAAGACACACCTCAGAGTGTATAAAGCTCTAAAGACACACCTCAGAGTGTATAAAGCTCTAAAGACACACCTCAGAGTGTATAAAGCTCTAAAGACACACCTCAGAGTGGTATAAAGCTCTAAAGACACACCTCAGAGTTTATAAAGCTCTAAAGATACACCTCAGAGCGGTATAAAGCTCTAAAGACACACCTCAGAGTGGTATAAATCTCTAAAGACACACCTCAGAGTGTATAAAGCTCTAAAGACACACCTCAGAGTGGTATAAAGCTCTAAAGACACACCTCAGAGTGGTATAAAGCTCTAAAGACACAACTCAGAGTGGTATAAAGCTCTAAAGACACACCTCAGAGTGTATAAAGCTCTAAAGACACACCTCAGAGCGATATAAAGCTCTAAAGACACACCTCAGAGTGTATAAAGCTCTAAAGACACACCTCAGAGTGTATAAAGCTCTAAAGACACACCTCAGAGTGTATAAAGCTCTAAAGACACACCTCAGAGTGGTATAAAGCTCTAAAGACACACCTCAGAGTGTATAAAGCTCTAAAGACACACATCAGAGTGTATAAAGCTCTAAAGACACACCTCAGAGTGTATAAAGCTCTAAAAGACACACCTCAGAGTTGTATAAAGCTCTAAAGACACACCTCAGAGTGTATAAAGCTCTAAAGACACATCTCAGAGTGTATAAAGCTCTAAAGACACACCTCAGAGTGTTATAAAGCTCTAAAGACACACCTCAGAGTGTATAAAGCTCTAAAGACACACCTCAGAGTGTATAAAGCTCTAAAGACACACCTCAGAGTGTATAAAGCTCTAAAGACACACCTCAGAGTGGTATAAAGCTCTAAAGACACACCTCAGAGTTTATAAAGCTCTAAAGATACACCTCAGAGCGGTATAAAGCTCTAAAGACACACCTCAGAGTGGTATAAATCTCTAAAGACACACCTCAGAGTGTATAAAGCTCTAAAGACACACCTCAGAGTGGTATAAAGCTCTAAAGACACACCTCAGAGTGGTATAAAGCTCTAAAGACACAACTCAGAGTGGTATAAAGCTCTAAAGACACACCTCAGAGTGTATAAAGCTCTAAAGACACACCTCAGAGCGATATAAAGCTCTAAAGACACACCTCAGAGTGTATAAAGCTCTAAAGACACATCTCAGAGTGTATAAAGCTCTAAAGACACACCTCAGAGTTTATAAAGCTCTAAAGATACACCTCAGAGCGGTATAAAGCTCTAAAGACACACCTCAGAGTGGTATAAATCTCTAAAGACACACCTCAGAGTGTATAAAGCTCTAAAGACACACCTCAGAGTGGTATAAAGCTCTAAAGACACACCTCAGAGTGGTATAAAGCTCTAAAGACACAACTCAGAGTGGTATAAAGCTCTAAAGACACACCTCAGAGTGTATAAAGCTCTAAAGACACACCTCAGAGCGATATAAAGCTCTAAAGACACACCTCAGAGTGTATAAAGCTCTAAAGACACAACTCAGAGTGGTATAAAGCTCTAAAGACACACCTCAGAGTGTATAAAGCTCTAAAGACACACCTCAGAGTGGTATAAATCTCTAAAGACACACCTCAGAGTGGTATAAAGCTCTAAAGACACACCTCAGAGTGTATAAAGCTCTAAAGACACACCTCAGAGTGGTATAAAGCTCTAAAGACACACCTCAGAGTGGTATAAAGCTCTAAAGACACAACTCAGAGTGGTATAAAGCTCTTAAGACACAACTCAGAGTGGTATAAAGCTCTAAAGACACACCTCAGAGTGTATAAAGCTCTAAAGACACACCTCAGAGTGGTATAAAGCTCTAAAGACACACCTCAGAATGTTATAAAGCTCTAAAGACACACCTCAGAGTGTATAAAGCTCTAAAGACACATCTCAGAGTGTATAAAGCTCTAAAGACACACCTCAGAGTGTATAAAGCTCTAAAGACACACCTCAGAGTGTTATAAAGCTCTAAAGACACACCTCAGAGTTTATAAAGCTCTAAAGACACACCTCAGAGTTGTATAAAGCTCTAAAGACACACCTCAGAGTGTTATAAAGCTCTAAAGACACACCTCAGAGTGTATAAAGCTCTAAAGACACACCTCAGAGTGTATAAAGCTCTAAAGACACACCTTAGAGTGGCATAAAGCTCTAAAGACACACCTCAGAGTGTTATAAAGCTCTAAAGACACACCTCAGAGTCTATAAAGCTCTAAAGACACACCTCAGCGTGTTTAAAGCTCTAAAGACACACCTCAGAGTGTTTAAAGCTCTAAAGACACACCTCAGAGTGTTATAAAGCTCTAAAGACACACCTCAGAGTATTATAAAGCTCTAAAGACACACCTCAGAGTGTATAAAGCTCTAAAGACACACCTCAGAGTGTTTAAAGCTCTAAAGACGCACCTCAGAGTATTATAAAGCTCTAAAGACACACCTCAGAGTGTATAAAGCTCTAAAGACACACCTCAGAGTGGCATAAAGCTCTAAAGACACACCTCAGAGTGTATAAAGCTCTAAAGACACACCTCAGAGTGTATAAAGCTCTAAAGACACACCTCAGAGTGATATAAAGCTCTAAAGACACACCTCAGAGTGGTATAAAGCTCTAAAGACACACCTCAGAGTGTATAAAGCTCTAAAGACACACCTCAGAGTGATATAAAGCTCTAAAGACACACCTCAGAGTGATATAAAGCTCTAAAGACACACCTCAGAGTGGTATAAAGCTCTAAAGACACACCTCAGAGTGTATAAAGCTCTAAAAGACACACCTCAGAGTGGTATAAAGCTCTAAAGACACACCTCAGAGTGTATAAAGCTCTAAAGACACATCTCAGAGTGTATAAAGCTCTAAAGACACACCTCAGAGTGTATAAAGCTCTAAAGACACATCTCAGAGTGTTATAAAGCTCTAAAGACACACCTCAGAGCGGTATAAAGCTCTAGAGACACACATCAGAGTGTATAAAGCTCTAAAGAAACACCTCAGAGTGTTATAAAGCTCTAAAGACACACCTCAGAGTGTATAAAGCTCTAAAGACACACCTCAGAGTGTATAAAGCTCTAAAGACACACCTCAGAGTGGTATAAAGCTCTAAAGACACACCTCAGAGTGTATAAAGCTCTAAAGACACACCTCAGAGTGTATAAAGCTCTAAAGACACACCTCAGAGTGGTATAAAGCTCTAAAGACACACCTCAGAGTGTATAAAGCTCTAAAGACACACATCAGAGTGTATAAAGCTCTAAAGACACACATCAGAGTGTATAAAGCTCTAAAGACACACCTCAGAGTGTATAAAGCTCTAAAAGACACACCTCAGAGTGTATAAAGCTCTAAAGACACACCTCAGAGTGATATAAAGCTCTAAAGATACACCTCAGAGTGGTATAAAGCTCTAAAGACACACCTCAGAGTGTATAAAGCTCTAAAGACACACCTCAGAGTGTATAAAGCTCTAAAGACACACCTCAGAGTGGTATAAAGCTCTAAAGACACACCTCAGAATGTTATAAAGCTCTAAAGACACACCTCAGAGTGTATAAAGCTCTAAAGACACATCTCAGAGTGTATAAAGCTCTAAAGACACACCTCAGAGTGTATAAAGCTCTAAAGACACACCTCAGAGTGTTATAAAGCTCTAAAGACACACCTCAGAGTTTATAAAGCTCTAAAGACACACCTCAGAGTTGTATAAAGCTCTAAAGACACACCTCAGAGTGTTATAAAGCTCTAAAGACACACCTCAGAGTGTATAAAGCTCTAAAGACACACCTCAGAGTGTATAAAGCTCTAAAGACACACCTTAGAGTGGCATAAAGCTCTAAAGACACACCTCAGAGTGTTATAAAGCTCTAAAGACACACCTCAGAGTCTATAAAGCTCTAAAGACACACCTCAGCGTGTTTAAAGCTCTAAAGACACACCTCAGAGTGTTTAAAGCTCTAAAGACACACCTCAGAGTGATATAAAGCTCTAAAGATACACCTCAGAGTGGTATAAAGCTCTAAAGACACACCTCAGAGTGTATAAAGCTCTAAAGACACACCTCAGAGTGTATAAAGCTCTAAAGACACACCTCAGAGTATTATAAAGCTCTAAAGACACACCTCAGAGTGTATAAAGCTCTAAAGACACACCTCAGAGTGTTTAAAGCTCTAAAGACGCACCTCAGAGTATTATAAAGCTCTAAAGACACACCTCAGAGTGTATAAAGCTCTAAAGACACACCTCAGAGTGGCATAAAGCTCTAAAGACACACCTCAGAGTGTATAAAGCTCTAAAGACACACCTCAGAGTGTATAAAGCTCTAAAGACACACCTCAGAGTGGTATAAAGCTCTAAAGACACACCTCAGAGTGTATAAAGCTCTAAAGACACACCTCAGAGTGATATAAAGCTCTAAAGACACACCTCAGAGTGATATAAAGCTCTAAAGACACACCTCAGAGTGGTATAAAGCTCTAAAGACACACCTCAGAGTGTATAAAGCTCTAAAAGACACACCTCAGAGTGGTATAAAGCTCTAAAGACACACCTCAGAGTGTATAAAGCTCTAAAGACACATCTCAGAGTGTATAAAGCTCTAAAGACACACCTCAGAGTGATATAAAGCTCTAAAGATACACCTCAGAGTGGTATAAAGCTCTAAAGACACACCTCAGAGTGTATAAAGCTCTAAAGACACACCTCAGAGCGGTATAAAGCTCTAAAGACACACCTCAGAGTGATATAAAGCTCTAAAGACACACCTCAGAGTGGTATAAAGCTCTAAAGACACACCTCAGAGTGTATAAAGCTCTAAAAGACACACCTCAGAGTGGTATAAAGCTCTAAAGACACACCTCAGAGTGTATAAAGCTCTAAAGACACATCTCAGAGTGTATAAAGCTCTAAAGACACACCTCAGAGTGTATAAAGCTCTAAAGACACATCTCAGAGTGTTATAAAGCTCTAAAGACACACCTCAGAGCGGTATAAAGCTCTAGAGAAACACCTCAGAGTGTTATAAAGCTCTAAAGACACACCTCAGAGTGTATAAAGCTCTAAAGACACACCTCAGAGTGTATAAAGCTCTAAAGACACACCTCAGAGTGGTATAAAGCTCTAAAGACACACCTCAGAGTGTATAAAGCTCTAAAGACACACCTCAGAGTGTATAAAGCTCTAAAGACACACCTCAGAGTGGTATAAAGCTCTAAAGACACACCTCAGAGTGTATAAAGCTCTAAAGACACACATCAGAGTGTATAAAGCTCTAAAGACACACCTCAGAGTGTATAAAGCTCTAAAAGACACACCTCAGAGTTGTATAAAGCTCTAAAGACACACCTCAGAGTTTATAAAGCTCTAAAGACACATCTCAGAGTGTATAAAGCTCTAAAGACACACCTCAGAGTGTTATAAAGCTCTAAAGACACACCTCAGAGTGTATAAAGCTCTAAAGACACACCTCAGAGTGTATAAAGCTCTAAAGACACACCTCAGAGTGTATAAAGCTCTAAAGACACACCTCAGAGTGGTATAAAGCTCTAAAGACACACCTCAGAGTTTATAAAGCTCTAAAGATACACCTCAGAGCGGTATAAAGCTCTAAAGACACACCTCAGAGTGGTATAAATCTCTAAAGACACACCTCAGAGTGTATAAAGCTCTAAAGACACACCTCAGAGTGGTATAAAGCTCTAAAGACACACCTCAGAGTGGTATAAAGCTCTAAAGACACAACTCAGAGTGGTATAAAGCTCTAAAGACACACCTCAGAGTGTATAAAGCTCTAAAGACACACCTCAGAGCGATATAAAGCTCTAAAGACACACCTCAGAGTGTATAAAGCTCTAAAGACACATCTCAGAGTGTATAAAGCTCTAAAGACACACCTCAGAGTTTATAAAGCTCTAAAGATACACCTCAGAGCGGTATAAAGCTCTAAAGACACACCTCAGAGTGGTATAAATCTCTAAAGACACACCTCAGAGTGTATAAAGCTCTAAAGACACACCTCAGAGTGGTATAAAGCTCTAAAGACACACCTCAGAGTGGTATAAAGCTCTAAAGACACAACTCAGAGTGGTATAAAGCTCTAAAGACACACCTCAGAGTGTATAAAGCTCTAAAGACACACCTCAGAGCAATATAAAGCTCTAAAGACACACCTCAGAGTGTATAAAGCTCTAAAGACACAACTCAGAGTGGTATAAAGCTCTAAAGACACACCTCAGAGTGTATAAAGCTCTAAAGACACACCTCAGAGTGGTATAAATCTCTAAAGACACACCTCAGAGTGGTATAAAGCTCTAAAGACACACCTCAGAGTGTATAAAGCTCTAAAGACACACCTCAGAGTGGTATAAAGCTCTAAAGACACACCTCAGAGTGGTATAAAGCTCTAAAGACACAACTCAGAGTGGTATAAAGCTCTTAAGACACAACTCAGAGTGGTATAAAGCTCTAAAGACACACCTCAGAGTGTATAAAGCTCTAAAGACACACCTCAGAGTGTATAAAGCTCTAAAGACACACCTCAGAGTGGTATAAAGCTCTAAAGACACACCTCAGAATGTTATAAAGCTCTAAAGACACACCTCAGAGTGTATAAAGCTCTAAAGACACATCTCAGAGTGTATAAAGCTCTAAAGACACACCTCAGAGTGTATAAAGCTCTAAAGACACACCTCAGAGTGTTATAAAGCTCTAAAGACACACCTCAGAGTTTATAAAGCTCTAAAGACACACCTCAGAGTTGTATAAAGCTCTAAAGACACACCTCAGAGTGTTATAAAGCTCTAAAGACACACCTCAGAGTGTATAAAGCTCTAAAGACACACCTCAGAGTGTATAAAGCTCTAAAGACACACCTTAGAGTGGCATAAAGCTCTAAAGACACACCTCAGAGTGTTATAAAGCTCTAAAGACACACCTCAGAGTCTATAAAGCTCTAAAGACACACCTCAGCGTGTTTAAAGCTCTAAAGACACACCTCAGAGTGTTTAAAGCTCTAAAGACACACCTCAGAGTGTTATAAAGCTCTAAAGACACACCTCAGAGTATTATAAAGCTCTAAAGACACACCTCAGAGTGTATAAAGCTCTAAAGACACACCTCAGAGTGTTTAAAGCTCTAAAGACGCACCTCAGAGTATTATAAAGCTCTAAAGACACACCTCAGAGTGTATAAAGCTCTAAAGACACACCTCAGAGTGGCATAAAGCTCTAAAGACACACCTCAGAGTGTATAAAGCTCTAAAGACACACCTCAGAGTGTATAAAGCTCTAAAGACACACCTCAGAGTGATATAAAGCTCTAAAGACACACCTCAGAGTGGTATAAAGCTCTAAAGACACACCTCAGAGTGTATAAAGCTCTAAAGACACACCTCAGAGTGATATAAAGCTCTAAAGACACACCTCAGAGTGATATAAAGCTCTAAAGACACACCTCAGAGTGGTATAAAGCTCTAAAGACACACCTCAGAGTGTATAAAGCTCTAAAAGACACACCTCAGAGTGGTATAAAGCTCTAAAGACACACCTCAGAGTGTATAAAGCTCTAAAGACACATCTCAGAGTGTATAAAGCTCTAAAGACACACCTCAGAGTGTATAAAGCTCTAAAGACACATCTCAGAGTGTTATAAAGCTCTAAAGACACACCTCAGAGCGGTATAAAGCTCTAGAGACACACATCAGAGTGTATAAAGCTCTAAAGAAACACCTCAGAGTGTTATAAAGCTCTAAAGACACACCTCAGAGTGTATAAAGCTCTAAAGACACACCTCAGAGTGTATAAAGCTCTAAAGACACACCTCAGAGTGGTATAAAGCTCTAAAGACACACCTCAGAGTGTATAAAGCTCTAAAGACACACCTCAGAGTGTATAAAGCTCTAAAGACACACCTCAGAGTGGTATAAAGCTCTAAAGACACACCTCAGAGTGTATAAAGCTCTAAAGACACACATCAGAGTGTATAAAGCTCTAAAGACACACATCAGAGTGTATAAAGCTCTAAAGACACACCTCAGAGTGTATAAAGCTCTAAAAGACACACCTCAGAGTGTATAAAGCTCTAAAGACACACCTCAGAGTGATATAAAGCTCTAAAGATACACCTCAGAGTGGTATAAAGCTCTAAAGACACACCTCAGAGTGTATAAAGCTCTAAAGACACACCTCAGAGCGGTATAAAGCTCTAAAGACACACCTCAGAGTGATATAAAGCTCTAAAGACACACCTCAGAGTGGTATAAAGCTCTAAAGACACACCTCAGAGTGTATAAAGCTCTAAAAGACACACCTCAGAGTGGTATAAAGCTCTAAAGACACACCTCAGAGTGTATAAAGCTCTAAAGACACATCTCAGAGTGTATAAAGCTCTAAAGACACACCTCAGAGTGTATAAAGCTCTAAAGACACATCTCAGAGTGTTATAAAGCTCTAAAGACACACCTCAGAGCGGTATAAAGCTCTAGAGAAACACCTCAGAGTGTTATAAAGCTCTAAAGACACACCTCAGAGTGTATAAAGCTCTAAAGACACACCTCAGAGTGTATAAAGCTCTAAAGACACACCTCAGAGTGGTATAAAGCTCTAAAGACACACCTCAGAGTGTATAAAGCTCTAAAGACACACCTCAGAGTGGTATAAAGCTCTAAAGACACACCTCAGAGTGTATAAAGCTCTAAAGACACACATCAGAGTGTATAAAGCTCTAAAGACACACCTCAGAGTGTATAAAGCTCTAAAAGACACACCTCAGAGTTGTATAAAGCTCTAAAGACACACCTCAGAGTGTATAAAGCTCTAAAGACACATCTCAGAGTGTATAAAGCTCTAAAGACACACCTCAGAGTGTTATAAAGCTCTAAAGACACACCTCAGAGTGTATAAAGCTCTAAAGACACACCTCAGAGTGTATAAAGCTCTAAAGACACACCTCAGAGTGTATAAAGCTCTAAAGACACACCTCAGAGTGTATAAAGCTCTAAAGACACACCTCAGAGTGGTATAAAGCTCTAAAGACACACCTCAGAGTGTATAAAGCTCTAAAGACACACCTCAGAGTGTATAAAGCTCTAAAGACACACCTCAGAGTGGTATAAAGCTCTAAAGACACACCTCAGAGTGTATAAAGCTCTAAAGACACACATCAGAGTGTATAAAGCTCTAAAGACACACCTCAGAGTGTATAAAGCTCTAAAGACACATCTCAGAGTGTATAAAGCTCTAAAGACACACCTCAGAGTTTATAAAGCTCTAAAGATACACCTCAGAGCGGTATAAAGCTCTAAAGACACACCTCAGAGTGGTATAAATCTCTAAAGACACACCTCAGAGTGTATAAAGCTCTAAAGACACACCTCAGAGTGGTATAAAGCTCTAAAGACACACCTCAGAGTGGTATAAAGCTCTAAAGACACAACTCAGAGCGGTATAAAGCTCTAAAGACACACCTCAGAGTGTATAAAGCTCTAAAGACACACCTCAGAGCGATATAAAGCTCTAAAGACACACCTCAGAGTGTATAAAGCTCTAAAGACACAACTCAGAGTGGTATAAAGCTCTAAAGACACACCTCAGAGTGTATAAAGCTCTAAAGACACACCTCAGAGTGGTATAAATCTCTAAAGACACACCTCAGAGTGGTATAAAGCTCTAAAGACACACCTCAGAGTGTATAAAGCTCTAAAGACACACCTCAGAGTGGTATAAAGCTCTAAAGACACACCTCAGAGTGGTATAAAGCTCTAAAGACACAACTCAGAGTGGTATAAAGCTCTTAAGACACAACTCAGAGTGGTATAAAGCTCTAAAGACACACCTCAGAGTGTATAAAGCTCTAAAGACACACCTCAGAGTGTATAAAGCTCTAAAGACACACCTCAGAGTGGTATAAAGCTCTAAAGACACACCTCAGAATGTTATAAAGCTCTAAAGACACACCTCAGAGTGTATAAAGCTCTAAAGACACATCTCAGAGTGTATAAAGCTCTAAAGACACACCTCAGAGTGTATAAAGCTCTAAAGACACACCTCAGAGTGTTATAAAGCTCTAAAGACACACCTCAGAGTTTATAAAGCTCTAAAGACACACCTCAGAGTTGTATAAAGCTCTAAAGACACACCTCAGAGTGTTATAAAGCTCTAAAGACACACCTCAGAGTGTATAAAGCTCTAAAGACACACCTCAGAGTGTATAAAGCTCTAAAGACACACCTTAGAGTGGCATAAAGCTCTAAAGACACACCTCAGAGTGTTATAAAGCTCTAAAGACACACCTCAGAGTCTATAAAGCTCTAAAGACACACCTCAGCGTGTTTAAAGCTCTAAAGACACACCTCAGAGTGTTTAAAGCTCTAAAGACACACCTCAGAGTGTTATAAAGCTCTAAAGACACACCTCAGAGTATTATAAAGCTCTAAAGACACACCTCAGAGTGTATAAAGCTCTAAAGACACACCTCAGAGTGTTTAAAGCTCTAAAGACGCACCTCAGAGTATTATAAAGCTCTAAAGACACACCTCAGAGTGTATAAAGCTCTAAAGACACACCTCAGAGTGGCATAAAGCTCTAAAGACACACCTCAGAGTGTATAAAGCTCTAAAGACACACCTCAGAGTGATATAAAGCTCTAAAGACACACCTCAGAGTGGTATAAAGCTCTAAAGACACACCTCAGAGTGTATAAAGCTCTAAAGACACACCTCAGAGTGATATAAAGCTCTAAAGACACACCTCAGAGTGGTATAAAGCTCTAAAGACACACCTCAGAGTGTATAAAGCTCTAAAGACACACCTCAGAGCGGTATAAAGCTCTAAAGACACACCTCAGAGTGATATAAAGCTCTAAAGACACACCTCAGAGTGGTATAAAGCTCTAAAGACACACCTCAGAGTGTATAAAGCTCTAAAAGACACACCTCAGAGTGGTATAAAGTTTTAAAGACACACCTCAGAGTGTATAAAGCTCTAAAGACACATCTCAGAGTGTATAAAGCTCTAAAGACACACCTCAGAGTGTATAAAGCTCTAAAGACACATCTCAGAGTGTTATAAAGCTCTAAAGACACACCTCAGAGCGGTATAAAGCTCTAGAGACACACATCAGAGTGTATAAAGCTCTAAAGAAACACCTCAGAGTGTTATAAAGCTCTAAAGACACACCTCAGAGTGTATAAAGCTCTAAAGACACACCTCAGAGTGTATAAAGCTCTAAAGACACACCTCAGAGTGTATAAAGCTCTAAAGACACACCTCAGAGTGGTATAAAGCTCTAAAGACACACCTCAGAGTGTATAAAGCTCTAAAGACACACCTCAGAGTGTATAAAGCTCTAAAGACACACCTCAGAGTGGTATAAAGCTCTAAAGACACACCTCAGAGTGTATAAAGCTCTAAAGACACACATCAGAGTGTATAAAGCTCTAAAGACACACCTCAGAGTGTATAAAGCTCTAAAAGACACACCTCAGAGTGTATAAAGCTCTAAAGACACACCTCAGAGTGATATAAAGCTCTAAAGATACACCTCAGAGTGGTATAAAGCTCTAAAGACACACCTCAGAGTGTATAAAGCTCTAAAGACACACCTCAGAGCGGTATAAAGCTCTAAAGACACACCTCAGAGTGATATAAAGCTCTAAAGACACACCTCAGAGTGGTATAAAGCTCTAAAGACACACCTCAGAGTGTATAAAGCTCTAAAAGACACACCTCAGAGTGGTATAAAGCTCTAAAGACACACCTCAGAGTGTATAAAGCTCTAAAGACACATCTCAGAGTGTATAAAGCTCTAAAGACACACCTCAGAGTGTATAAAGCTCTAAAGACACATCTCAGAGTGTTATAAAGCTCTAAAGACACACCTCAGAGCGGTATAAAGCTCTAGAGAAACACCTCAGAGTGTTATAAAGCTCTAAAGACACACCTCAGAGTGTATAAAGCTCTAAAGACACACCTCAGAGTGTATAAAGCTCTAAAGACACACCTCAGAGTGGTATAAAGCTCTAAAGACACACCTCAGAGTGTATAAAGCTCTAAAGACACACCTCAGAGTGTATAAAGCTCTAAAGACACACCTCAGAGTGGTATAAAGCTCTAAAGACACACCTCAGAGTGTATAAAGCTCTAAAGACACACCTCAGAGTGTATAAAGCTCTAAAGACACACCTCAGAGTGGTATAAAGCTCTAAAGACACACCTCAGAGTGTATAAAGCTCTAAAGACACACCTCAGAGTGTATAAAGCTCTAAAGACACACCTCAGAGTGGTATAAAGCTCTAAAGACACACATCAGAGTGTATAAAGCTCTAAAGACACACCTCAGAGTGTATAAAGCTCTAAAAGACACACCTCAGAGTTGTATAAAGCTCTAAAGACACACCTCAGAGTGTATAAAGCTCTAAAGACACACCTCAGAGTGTTATAAAGCTCTAAAGACACACCTCAGAGTGTATAAAGCTCTAAAGACACACCTCAGAGTGTATAAAGCTCTAAAGACACACCTCAGAGTGTATAAAGCTCTAAAGACACACCTCAGAGTGGTATAAAGCTCTAAAGACACACCTCAGAGTGTATAAAGCTCTAAAGACACACCTCAGAGTGTATAAAGCTCTAAAGACACACCTCAGAGTGGTATAAAGCTCTAAAGACACACCTCAGAGTGTATAAAGCTCTAAAGACACACATCAGAGTGTATAAAGCTCTAAAGACACACCTCAGAGTGTATAAAGCTCTAAAGACACATCTCAGAGTGTATAAAGCTCTAAAGACACACCTCAGAGTTTATAAAGCTCTAAAGATACACCTCAGAGCGGTATAAAGCTCTAAAGACACACCTCAGAGTGGTATAAATCTCTAAAGACACACCTCAGAGTGTATAAAGCTCTAAAGACACACCTCAGAGTGGTATAAAGCTCTAAAGACACACCTCAGAGTGTATAAAGCTCTAAAGACACACCTCAGAGCGATATAAAGCTCTAAAGACACACCTCAGAGTGTATAAAGCTCTAAAGACACAACTCAGAGTGGTATAAAGCTCTAAAGACACACCTCAGAGTGTATAAAGCTCTAAAGACACATCTCAGAGTGTATAAAGCTCTAAAGACACACCTCAGAGTGTTATAAAGCTCTAAAGACACACCTCAGAGTGTATAAAGCTCTAAAGACACACCTCAGAGTGTATAAAGCTCTAAAGACACACCTCAGAGTGTATAAAGCTCTAAAGACACACCTCAGAGTCTATAAAGCTCTAAAGACACATCTCAGAGTGTATAAAGCTCTAAAGACACACCTCAGAGTTTATAAAGCTCTAAAGATACACCTCAGAGTGTATAAAGCTCTAAAGACACACCTCAGAGTGGTATAAATCTCTAAAGACACACCTCAGAGTGGTATAAAGCTCTAAAGACACACCTCAGAGTGTATAAAGCTCTAAAGACACACCTCAGAGTGGTATAAAGCTCTAAAGACACAACTCAGAGTGGTATAAAGCTCTAAAGACACACCTCAGAGTGTATAAAGCTCTAAAGACACACCTCAGAGCGATATAAAGCTCTAAAGACACACCTCAGAGTGTATAAAGCTCTAAAGACACAACTCAGAGTGGTATAAAGCTCTAAAGACACACCTCAGAGTGTATAAAGCTCTAAAGACACACCTCAGAGTGGTATAAATCTCTAAAGACACACCTCAGAGTGGTATAAAGCTCTAAAGACACACCTCAGAGTGTATAAAGCTCTAAAGACACACCTCAGAGTGGTATAAAGCTCTAAAGACACACCTCAGAGTGGTATAAAGCTCTAAAGACACAACTCAGAGTGGTATAAAGCTCTTAAGACACAACTCAGAGTGGTATAAAGCTCTAAAGACACACCTCAGAGTGTATAAAGCTCTAAAGACACACCTCAGAGTGTATAAAGCTCTAAAGACACACCTCAGAGTGGTATAAAGCTCTAAAGACACACCTCAGAATGTTATAAAGCTCTAAAGACACACCTCAGAGTGTATAAAGCTCTAAAGACACATCTCAGAGTGTATCAAGCTCTATCTTTATACATCTCTGAGTGTATAAAGCTCTAAAGACACACCTTAGAGTGTATAAAGCTCTAAAGACACACCTCAGAGTGTATAAAGCTCTAAAGACACACCTCAGAGTGGTATAAAGCTCTTAAGACACACGTCAGAGTGTTTAAAGCTCTAAAGACACACCTCAGAGTGTATAAAGCTCTAAAGACACATCTCAGAGTGTATAAAGCTCTATCTTTATACACCTCAGAGTGTATAAAGCTCTAAAGACACACCTCAGAGTGGTATAAAGCTCTTAAGACACACGTCAGAGTGTTTAAAGCTCTAAAGACACACCTCTGAGTGTATAAAGCTCTAAAGAAACACCTCAGAGTTATAAAGCTCTAAAGACACACCTCAGAGTGTATAAAGCTCTAAAGACACACCTCAGAGTGTTATAAAGCTCTAAAGACACACCTCAGAGTGTATAAAGCTCTAAAGACACACCTCAGAGTGATATAAAGCTCTAAAGACACACCTCAGAGTGTATAAAGCTCTAAAGACACACCTCAGAGTGATATAAAGCTCTAAAGACACACCTCAGAGTGTTATAAAGCATCTAAAGACGCACCTCAGAGTGTTATAAAGCTCTAAAAACACACCTCAGAGTGTATAAAGCTCTAAAGACACACCTCAGAGTGTATAAAGCTCTAAAGACACACCTCAGAGTGATATAAAGCTCTAAAGACACACCTCAGAGTGGTATAAAGCTCTAAAGACACACCTCAGAGTGTATAAAGCTCTAAAGACACACCTCAGAGTGTATAAAGCTCTAAAGACACACCTCAGAGTGGTATAAAGCTCTAAAGACACACCTCAGAGTGTATAAAGCTCTAAAGACACACCTCAGAGTGGTATAAAGCTCTAAAGACACACCTCAGAGTGTATAAAGCTCTAAAGACACACATCAGAGTGTATAAAGCTCTAAAGACACACCTCAGAGTGTATAAAGCTCTAAAGACACATCTCAGAGTGTATAAAGCTCTAAAGACACACCTCAGAGTTTATAAAGCTCTAAAGACACACCTCAGAGCGGTATAAAGCTCTAAAGACACACCTCAGAGTGGTATAAATCTCTAAAGACACACCTCAGAGTGGTATAAAGCTCTAAAGACACACCTCAGAGTGTATAAAGCTCTAAAGACACACCTCAGAGTGGTATAAAGCTCTAAAGACACACCTCAGAGTGGTATAAAGCTCTAAAGACACAACTCAGAGTGGTATAAAGCTCTAAAGACACACCTCAGAGTGTATAAAGCTCTAAAGACACACCTCAGAGCGATATAAAGCTCTAAAGACACACCTCAGAGTGTATAAAGCTCTAAAGACACAACTCAGAGTGGTATAAAGCTCTAAAGACACACCTCAGAGTGTATAAAGCTCTAAAGACACACCTCAGAGTGGTATAAATCTCTAAAGACACACCTCAGAGTGGTATAAAGCTCTAAAGACACACCTCAGAGTGTATAAAGCTCTAAAGACACACCTCAGAGTGGTATAAAGCTTTAAAGACACACCTCAGAGTGTATAAAGCTCTTAAGACACAACTCAGAGTGGTATAAAGCTCTAAAGACACACCTCAGAGTGTATAAAGCTCTAAAGACACACCTCAAAGTGTATAAAGCTCTAAAGACACACCTCAGAGTGGTATAAAGCTCTAAAGACACACCTCAGAATGTTATAAAGCTCTAAAGACACACCTCAGAGTGTATAAAGCTCTAAAGACACATCTCAGAGTGTATAAAGCTCTATCTTTATACATCTCTGAGTGTATAAAGCTCTAAAGACACACCTCAGAGTGTATAAAGCTCTAAAGACACACGTCAGAGTGTTTAAAGCTCTAAAGACACACCTCAGAGTGTATAAAGCTCTAAAGACACACCTCAGAGTGTATAAAGCTCTAAAGACACACGTCAGAGTGTTTAAAGCTCTAAAGACACACCTTAGAGTGTATAAAGCTCTAAAGACACACCTCAGAGTGTATAAAGCTCTAAAGACACACCTCAGAGTGGTATAAAGTTCTTAAGACACACGTCAGAGTGTTTAAAGCTCTAAAGACACACCTCAGAGTGTATAAAGCTCTAAAGACACATCTCAGAGTGTATAAAGCTCTATCTTTATACACCTCAGAGTGTATAAAGCTCTTAAGACACACGTCAGAGTGTTTAAAGCTCTAAAGACACACCTCTGAGTGTATAAAGCTCTAAAGAAACACCTCAGAGTGTTATAAAGCTCTAAAGACACACCTCAGAGTGTATAAAGCTCTAAAGACACACCTCAGAGTGTATAAAGCTCTAAAGACACACCTCAGAGTGATATAAAGCTCTAAAGACACACCTCAGAGTGTATAAAGCTCTAAAGACACACCTCAGAGTGATATAAAGCTCTAAAGACACACCTCAGAGTGTTATAAAGCATCTAAAGACGCACCTCAGAGTGATATAAAGCTCTAAAGACGCACCTCAGAGTGTTATAAAGCTCTAAAAACACACCTCAGAGTGTATAAAGCTCTAAAGACACACCTCAGAGTGTATAAAGCTCTAAAGACACACCTCAGAGTGATATAAAGCTCTAAAGACACACCTCAGAGTGGCATATAGCTCTAAAGACACACCTCAGAGTGTATAAAGCTCTAAAGACACACCTCAGAGTGTATAAAGCTCTAAAGACACACCTCAGAGTGATATAAAGCTCTAAAGACACACCTCAGAGTGGTATAAAGCTCTAAAGACACACCTCAGAGTGTATAAAGCTCTAAAGACACACCTCAGAGTGATATAAAGCTCTAAAGACACACCTCAGAGTGGTATAAAGCTCTAAAGACACACCTCAGAGTGTATAAAGCTCTAAAGACACACCTCAGAGTGTATAAAGCTCTAAAGACACACCTCAGAGTGGTATAAAGCTCTAAAGACACACCTCAGAGTGTATAAAGCTCTAAAGACACACCTCAGAGTGATATAAAGCTCTAAAGACACACCTCAGAGTGGTATAAAGCTCTAAAGACACACCTCAGAGTGTATAAAGCTCTAAAGACACACCTCAGAGTGTATAAAGCTCTAAAGACACACCTCAGAGTGGTATAAAGCTCTAAAGACATACTTCAGAGCGGTATAAAGCTCTAAAGACACACCTCAGAGTGTATAAAGCTCTAAAAGACACACCTCAGAGTGGTATAAAGCTCTAAAGACACACCCCAGAGTGTTATAAAGCTCTAAAGACACACCTCAGAGTGTATAAAGCTCTAAAGACACACCTCAGAGTGGTATAAAGCTCTAAAGACACACCTCAGAGTGGTATAAAGCTCTAAAGACACACCTCAGAGTGTATAAAGCTCTAAAGACACACCTCAGAGTGGTATAAAGCTCTAAAGACACACCTCAGAGTGTATAAAGCTCTAAAGACACACATCAGAGTGTATAAAGCTCTAAAGACACACCTCAGAGTGTATAAAGCTCTAAAGACACATCTCAGAGTGTATAAAGCTCTAAAGACACACCTCAGAGTTTATAAAGCTCTAAAGACACACCTCAGAGCGGTATAAAGCTCTAAAGACACACCTCAGAGTGGTATAAATCTCTAAAGACACACCTCAGAGTGGTATAAAGCTCTAAAGACACACCTCAGAGTGTATAAAGCTCTAAAGACACACCTCAGAGTGGTATAAAGCTCTAAAGACACACCTCAGAGTGGTATAAAGCTCTAAAGACACAACTCAGAGTGGTATAAAGCTCTAAAGACACACCTCAGAGTGTATAAAGCTCTAAAGACACACCTCAGAGCGATATAAAGCTCTAAAGACACACCTCAGAGTGTATAAAGCTCTAAAGACACAACTCAGAGTGGTATAAAGCTCTAAAGACACACCTCAGAGTGTATAAAGCTCTAAAGACACACCTCAGAGTGGTATAAATCTCTAAAGACACACCTCAGAGTGGTATAAAGCTCTAAAGACACACCTCAGAGTGTATAAAGCTCTAAAGACACACCTCAGAGTGGTATAAAGCTCTAAAGACACACCTCAGAGTGGTATAAAGCTCTAAAGACACAACTCAGAGTGGTATAAAGCTCTTAAGACACAACTCAGAGTGGTATAAAGCTCTAAAGACACACCTCAGAGTGTATAAAGCTCTAAAGACACACCTCAGAGTGTATAAAACTCTAAAGACACACCTCAGAGTGGTATAAAGCTCTAAAGACACACCTCAGAATGTTATAAAGCTCTAAAGACACACCTCAGAGTGTATAAAGCTCTAAAGACACATCTCAGAGTGTATAAAGCTCTATCTTTATACATCTCTGAGTGTATAAAGCTCTAAAGACACACCTTAGAGTGTATAAAGCTCTAAAGACACACCTCAGAGTGTATAAAGCTCTAAAGACACACCTCAGAGTGGTATAAAGTTCTTAAGACACACGTCAGAGTGTTTAAAGCTCTAAAGACACACCTCAGAGTGTATAAAGCTCTAAAGACACATCTCAGAGTGTATAAAGCTCTAAAGACACACCTCAGAGTGATATAAAGCTCTAAAGACACACCTCAGAGTGGTATAAAGCTCTAAAGACACACCTCAGAGTGATATAAAGCTCTAAAGACACACCTCAGAGTGTTATAAAGCATCTAAAGACGCACCTCAGAGTGATATAAAGCTCTAAAGACGCACCTCAGAGTGTTATAAAGCTCTAAAGACACACCTCAGAGTGTTATAAAGCTCTAAAGACACACCTCAGAGTGTATAAAGCTCTAAAGACACACCTCAGAGTGATATAAAGCTCTAAAGACACACCTCAGAGTGGCATATAGCTCTAAAGACACACCTCAGAGTGTATAAAGCTCTAAAGACACACCTCAGAGTGTATAAAGCTCTAAAGACACACCTCAGAGTGATATAAAGCTCTAAAGACACACCTCAGAGTGGTATAAAGCTCTAAAGACACACCTCAGAGTGTATAAAGCTCTAAAGACACACCTCAGAGTGATATAAAGCTCTAAAGACACACCTCAGAGTGGTATAAAGCTCTAAAGACACACCTCAGAGTGTATAAAGCTCTAAAGACACACCTCAGAGTGTATAAAGCTCTAAAGACACACCTCAGAGTGGTATAAAGCTCTAAAGACACACCTCAGAGTGTATAAAGCTCTAAAGACACACCTCAGAGTGATATAAAGCTCTAAAGACACACCTCAGAGTGGTATAAAGCTCTAAAGACACACCTCAGAGTGTATAAAGCTCTAAAGACACACCTCAGAGTGTATAAAGCTCTAAAGACACACCTCAGAGTGGTATAAAGCTCTAAAGACATACTTCAGAGCGGTATAAAGCTCTAAAGACACACCTCAGAGTGTATAAAGCTCTAAAAGACACACCTCAGAGTGGTATAAAGCTCTAAAGACACACCCCAGAGTGTTATAAAGCTCTAAAGACACACCTCAGAGTGTATAAAGCTCTAAAGACACACCTCAGAGTGGTATAAAGCTCTAAAGACACACCTCAGAGTGTATAAAGCTCTAAAGACACACCTCAGAGTGGTATAAAGCTCTAAAGACACACCTCAGAGTGTTTAAAGCTCTAAAGACACACCTCAGAGTGTATAAAGCTCTAAAGACACACCTCAGAGTGTATAAAGCTCTAAAGACACACCTCAGAGTGGATAAAGCTCTAAAGACACACCTCAGAGTGATATAAAGCTCTAAAGACACATCTCAGAGTGGCATAAAGCTCTAAAGACACACCTCAGAGTGTATAAAGCTCTAAAGACACACCTCAGAGTGTATAAAGCTCTAAAGACACACCTCAGAGTGGTATAAAGCTCTAAAGACACACCTCAGAGTGTATAAAGCTCTAAAGACACACCTCAGAGTGGTATAAAGCTCTAAAGACACACCTCAGAGTGTTATAAAGCGCTAAAGACACACCTCAGAGTGTATAAAGCTCTAAAGACACACCTCAGAGTGTATAAAGCTCTAAAGACACACCTCAGAGTGGTATAAAGCGCTAAAGACACACCTCAGAGTGTATAAAGCTCTAAAGACACACCTCAGAGTGGTATAAAGCTCTAAAGACACACCTCAGAGTGTTATAAAGCTCTAAAGACACACCTCAGAGTGTATAAAGCTCTAAAGACACACCTCAGAGTGATATAAAGCTCTAAAGACACACCTCAGAGTGTTTAAAGCTCTAAAGACACACCTCAGAGTGTATAAAGCTCTAAAGACACACCTCAGAGTGTATAAAGCTCTAAAGACACACCTCAGAGTGGATAAAGCTCTAAAGACACACCTCAGAGTGATATAAAGCTCTAAAGACACATCTCAGAGTGGCATAAAGCTCTAAAGACACACCTCAGAGTGTATAAAGCTCTAAAGACACACCTCAGAGCGATATAAAGCTCTAAAGACACACCTCAGAGTGGATAAAGCTCTAAAGACACACCTCAGAGTGATATAAAGCTCTAAAGACACACCTCAGAGTGGCATAAAGCTCTAAAGACACACCTCAGAGTGTAAAAAGCTCTAAAGACACACCTCAGAGTGGCATAAAGCTCTAAAGACGCACCTCAGAGTGTATAAAGCTCTAAAGACGCACCTCAGAGTGTATAAAGCTCTAAAGACACACTTCAGAGTGTATAAAGCTCTAAAGACACACCTCAGAGTGTATAAAGCTCTAAAGACACACCTCAGAGCGGTATAAAGCTCTAAAGACACACCTCAGAGCGATATAAAGCTCTAAAGACACACCTCAGAGTGTATAAAGCTCTAAAGACACACCTCAGAGTGTATAAAGCTCTAAAGACACACCTCAGAGCGGTACAAAGCTCTAAAGACACACCTCAGAGTGTATAAAGCTCTAAAGACACACCTCAGAGTGTATAAAGCTCTAAAGACACACCTCAGAGTGTATAAAGCTCTAAAGACACACCTCAGAGTGTATAAAGCTCTAAAGACACACCTCAGAGTGGTATAAAGCTCTAAAGACACACCTCAGAGTGTATAAAGCTCTAAAGACACACCTCAGAGTGGTATAAAGCTCTAAAGACACACCTCAGAGCGATATAAAGCTCTAAAGACACACCTCAGAGTGTTATAAAGCTCTAAAGACACACCTCAGAGTGGTATAAAGCTCTAAAGACACACCTCAGAGTGTATAAAGCTCTAAAGACACACCTCAGAGTGTTATAAAGCTCTAAAGACACACCTCAGAGTGTATAAAGCTCTAAAGACACACCTCAGAGTGATATAAAGCTCTAAAGACACACCTCAGAGTGGCATGAAGCTCTAAAGACACACCTCAGAGTGTATAAAGCTCTAAAGACGCACCTCAGAGTGTATAAAGCTCTAAAGACACACATCAGAGTGTATAAAGCTCTAAAGACACATCTCAGAGCAATATAAAGCTCTAAAGACACACCTCAGAGTGTATAAAGCTCTAAAGACACACCTCAGAGTGGTATAAAGCTCTAAAGACTCACCTCAGAGTGTATAAAGCTCTAAAGACACACCTCAGAGTGTATAAAGCTCTAAAGACAACCTGAGAGTGTTATAAAGCTCTGAAGACGCACCTCAGAGTGTATAAAGCTCTAAAGACACACCTCAGAGTGTATAAAGCTCTAAAGACACACCTCAGAGTGTATAAAGCTCTAAAGACACACCTCAGAGTGGTATAAAGTTCATGTCCCTGAGACCAAAAGAAGTGAAGGAGCGACTGTGCCTCATAGAGACTATTTCTATTCTGAACGTGACTATCGTTTATTCACCTCAATTATGTCCAAAAGAATGGAACAAATCCTCCCAAACCAATCCACAAAGACACGAGACGAGATAAGACCATCTTTACACACAATGAGACACACACACACAACTCAACAAAGATGGAGGAGAAGGATTTTATTCTGTAGCTGGACTTATTTAAACTACTGAGCAAATTTTAAATAAATTATTAAGTAATAAAAAATATTGGGGCCCTTTACGACAGGCCAACATGTTTCGCTCAGAGTGATGCCTCCTGTCTGTCACTAACCCGCTCTGTTCTGACGTGGCACGGCCGCCATCTTGTGTCGAGCTCCGCAGAGTCAGCGGCTCTTCTCTCTCTCAGTGACCGCCTCCGGTGCTTCTCTCCCGGGCTCACTCTCCTGCTCCACCCCGGCACCTGCTCTCGGACCCCGGCCCCGCTCAGGTGAGTCCGGTCGCGGTGCTGTCCCGGTGTTTCCCCGGTGTTTCCCCGGTGTAACGGCAGTGACGCAGCGTTTAGAGTCAAACCCTGACACTTCTGCAGCACAAACACCAACTTTAGGCTGTTTATCGCGTCTAACCGCGTCATTCTTCCATTAGAACTTGAGACATGTCCCGCTGTTGTTCTTTAAGTCATGTCTTTCTAAATAAAGCCTTTCTTTTCTGGAGCCGTCAAACTGTCTCAGGAACTTTCTCCATGAAACAGCTGAGGACCAAGACCAAGGTCTGGACCGGGTCCAGGGCTTTCTCTGACCTGGTCCCGGGCCCCTGGGGGGGATCCCGGGGTCCTGGGGGGGATCCCGGGCCCCTGGGGGGGTCCCGGGGTCCTGGTCTTGTTGTCAGTGTCAAAATCAGAATCTTTTCATTTTTCAATTTTATAAAACAACAACAAAACTCAACTCAGTTTATTTTTTAACGGACAAAATCACAACAGCGGTTGTTCTTGGACGATGTCCCGTGTCCCTCGACACATGTGTCTGAAGACAGAGTCCTCACAGAGTCCTCTGGGACATCTGGGACATGTGTCTGAGGACAGTCCCCACTGGGCACACCTCAGGTCAATAACCAGCTCCATCAGTGAAATAGGTTCTTTGGTTCGTCTCTTTAAATTACAATTAATGCAGTAAAAACAAGGCAAGTTTATTTGTGTCGCACATTTCATACACAAGTTAATTCAAAGCTTCACAGCAGGAAAAATGCATCAAATCACAAAGAAATGACAGAAACAGAAATACAATAAAATTAACTAAATGATCAATCCAACTGATTGTCTAAACTAATAAAATCACAAACAAAAGAGAAGAGTGCAAAGAAAAAATCCTTTCAGTCATATGCGCAGCTAAACAAAACTGTTTTTAGCTTAGATTTGAACATTGTCAGAGCAGAACCTGTCTCACATCTTCAGGAAGAATGTTCCAGATTTTAGCTGCATAAAACTGAAACGCAGATTCCCCATGTTTTGTCCTGACTCTGGCACCAGCAGGAGGCCGGTCCCTGAGGTCCTCAGAGTCCGAGATGGTTCATATGGCACTAACATATCCGAGATGTACTTTGGTGCTAGGCCATGGAGAGACTTGTACACAAGCAGAGCTGCTTTAAAGTCTATTCTCTGAGCCACAGGGGGCAGTGCAGAGACCTGAGAACAGGACTAATGTGCTCATACTTCCTGGTTCTAGTCAGGACCCGAGCAGCAGCGTTCTGGATGTACTGCAGCTGTTTTACAGCTCGTTTGGAGAGACCAGTGAGCGGCCGTTACAGTAGTCTAATCTACTGGAGACAAACGCATGGATAAGTCTCTCTAAATCTGGTTTTGACACTATATTTTTGATTTTGGCAATGTTTTTTAGATGGTAAAAAGCTGCTGATGTTATTGATTTGACGTGGCTATTAAAGTTCAAGTCTGAGTCCATTATTACCCCCAGATTTCTAATTTGGTTTGTAGGTTTTAGAGCGAGACTCTGGAGGTGACCGCTAACACTTTCTCTTTGTTTCTGTGGGCCAAGAACGATTATTTCAGTCTTGTCTGAGTTCAGCTGGAGAAAGTTGTTTTGCATCCACAAACTGATCTGTTGGATGCAGTGACAGAGTGAATCCACTGGTCCATAGTCACCTGCCGATAGTGAAACATAGATCTGAGTGTCGTCTGCATCATTGTGATAGGACACATTTTCACTGCGTATCAACTGACCTAACGGCAGCATGTAGAGGTTGAACAGAAGGGGACCCAGGACTGACCCTTGGGGCACTCCACAGGTCAGGGTCATGTGGTCTGAGACACAGCTACCAATTTCAACAAAGTACTTCCTGTCTTCCAGATAGGACCTTAACCAGTTTAGGGCAGTGCCAGTGATGCCCACCCAGTCCTCTAGTCTCTGTAAGAGGATCCCATGATCGACAGTGTCAAAAGCAGCACTCAGATCTAACAGAATTAAGACTGAGGCTTTGCCCGTGTCAGTGTTCAGGCGGATGTCATTTGTCACCATGACAAGAGCAGTCTCAGTGCTGTGATGAGGTCTAAAACCTGACTGAAAAACATCAAATGAGTTGTTTATTAAGAGGAAATCTGTGACCGTTGTAAATGACCTTTTCAAGGACTTTGCCCCAAAATGGCAGATTAGAGATGGGCCGGTAATGACTCAGTACTGCGGCATCAAGACTGCTCTTCTTTAGGAGAGGCTTTATGACCGCAGTTTTCAAAGACATTGGGAATGTTCCAGATTGAAGCAACATGTTAATTATGTGAGTGAATGGTGCTAACAAACTGTTCAGCACAGACTTTAGAAATTTGGTGGGTAACACATCGAGGCAGCATGTAGATGAACTCAGACTGGTGATGATCTCATGGACAGTTTTGTCAGTTACAGGTGCAAAGTGAGTTAGCTCTAAGTGTCTTGGTGGTTTTAGGGTATTTTTTTGCATTGTGGGATTTATAGCATTTTTAATGCCCTGAACTTTGTTATTAAAGAATAATGCAAACTCATTACACTTGATGTGGAAATGAGTTCTAACGGCAGCTGAGCTGGAGGGTTCTGTTTACTGTGGCAAACAGGACACGCCAGTTGTTACTGCAGCTTCCAATTATTTCAGAAAAATATATTTCCCTAGTTCTACATAAGATTAGGTTGTACATGTTCAGCTTCTCTTTGTAAATCTCTTTTTGAACCTGGAGCTTTGACTTGCGCCATTTCCGTTCGGCCCTGCGGCACTCCCTTTTCTGTGCCCTGACCCAATCATCATTTCTCCACGGCGCCTTCTGCTTATTTTTAACCATTTTAGCCTTCATAGGGGCGATGGTGTTCAGAACATTCAAAACACTAGATGTAACAGAGTTCAACAAATCATTTACATTAGAACATGAGACATTTTCAAAGTTTATCATTTCCATAAACAGTGCACCTGTGCCATCACTTATGTGTCTCTTCTGAACAACTGCAGGACCAACCGGAGGTTTGGGAGAAACAGACAGGTCAAAGAAGACACAGAAATGATCAGACAGAGCAACATCGATCACATTAACATTTGAAATATTTACCCCCTTTGTAATTATGAGATCTAGAGTGTGTCCTTTGCTGTGGGTGGGGCCTCTCACATGCTGAGTAAGACTGAAGGTTTCAAGGACAGCATCAAGCTCTTTAGCGTTTCTGTCACAAATATTATCAACATGCACATTGAAATCACCTGTAATGACCAAACCATCAAAGTCTGTGCATATGACTGAAAGCATCTCAGTAAAATCATCAATAAAGCTTTGGCAGTGCTGGGGAGGCTTGTATAAAACAATGAAGAGAATGGATGGAGACCGTTTTAGCTCCATTTTAAAGGATACATACTCAAATGATGAAAACACCCCAAAAGACAACCTGCGGGTAATTATT
The DNA here is from genome assembly GCF_026437365.1 of Eucyclogobius newberryi. NCBI lineage: Eukaryota > Metazoa > Chordata > Actinopteri > Gobiiformes > Gobiidae > Eucyclogobius > Eucyclogobius newberryi. The sequence goes on along the minus strand of NW_027316201.1, from coordinate 224,238 downwards.
TCATCTCTAAAGACAGCACAGACTCCACCCCCTTTTTTTTCTTCTCGTGTTTCAGATTCAAACTTCAAGTTGGTGGAGCAGATTCTATCAGAACTACATTTCCTGTGTTTTTGTCAAGCCATGTTTCAGTTAAAAACATAAAATCAAGATTATAAGAAGAAATAAAATTATTAATTAAGAGAGATTTGTTACATAAGGATCTGACATTTAGCACAGCAAGTTTCAGACTAGTTTCAGTGGGACTGGGCTTTATCTTTTCACAGGGAATATGAATCACATTTCTCAGATTGGGCCTGACTCGCATTTTGTTTTTCCATCTGTGTGATGATGTGACTACAGAAATAGCACTAGGGGGGGCTCTTTTTACATAGGGCCCCGGGTTGGTTTGATTTTTAATGTGACAATAAGTCCCGGCAACGCTGAGACCCAGTGCATCCTAGCTATGGGAGATACCAGGTGAAAGGCGAGGTTGGATGGGTGGTGGGGCTTTTGTAGCCAAGGAGAGTTTGGGACCAGGTGAGAGGCGAGGGGGGATGGGTGGTGGGGCTTTTGTTGGTGTAGTCGGCATAGCCCTTGCTATATTGGGCGTGAGTGGAGCCATCTTAATGCCTGATTTGATCAGACTTTCAAAATGGCTGGGAAGGCCCATGGGTGAGAGTGGAGATGAGAAGGAGAATGATGAATCTTTAGTGGGAGTAGATGTTGCAGGGGGAACCCAGGGCTGGTGTGAAGGCAGGGGCGATGACAGGGATGTTGTTGGGCTTGTCACAGATGGGTCCAAGGCCTTTTGAAGATTGTTCCTTTGCTGGAGGCGGTGGAGGTGAATGTGGAGCAGCTGGAGCTGAATCCTTTGCTGGTGGTGGTGGAGCGGCTGCTGATGAATCCTTTGGTGGAGGCTGAGGTTGTGGTGCTTTTGATGTTGAAACATTGGCTCGGTCTCTGGCTGATGGAGCAGGAATTCTTCTCTCATTCCTCTCTTCTCTAACTATCTGCTCAGGACCCTGTCCAGGCCCAGTCCAATGCCTCAGAGCGTGGAGCAGGTTCTCTGTCAGCACCCTCACTCCACCTCTGCATAGGTGGGGGCCATTTCTCTTAAACAGGTCCTCTCGTTTCCAGAATAGATAGAAGTTCTCAATGTAGTGTAGTCCTCTCGGGGAGCACTCTTTGGACAGCCATGTGTTCAGCTGAAGAAGCCGGCTAAACTTGTTTATCCTTCTGTCGATGTTTGGAAGAGGTCCACTTATGAATGTTTTGATTTCCATTTTATCAAGCAGGTCGAATAACTTCAAGAAGTCTTTTTTCAAACCCCCGGACATGTCGCTGGCGTCAGATATGTCGTTAAAACTGGAAAAATGTTCTTAAAATCTTTGGTTTACTTGAAAAAGTCTAAAGCAAAAATGTTTGGAAGACAAAAACTGATTAAAAAGCAAAATAAATAAGGAAAGCAGCGATAGCAAGCGGAGCGAGCAAAAAAGCGTGTGCACTCTTCGGAAGCAGGATACCAGTAAATACTTATTACATTCAGTTGAATTGTACAAATACATTTAAATAAACAACTTTAATAAATACCTTTTGTTTAGATGAATCATCTGTTGCCACGGAGATATATATATATATATATATATATATATATATATATATATATATTTATATATATATATATATATTTATATTTTATTTATATATATATATATATATATATATATATATATTCTCAGACTCACCAAATTCCACGTTTTCCTGCTCTACACGTTCGGCATCAGAGTTTAAAACCGGCACATTTAAGATGATTAAAAGCGGGTGTTTGTTGTTACCTGTTTCAGCTGTCCTGTCGCTTCCCAACACCGTCTCTCCCAACACCGTCGTCTCTCCCAACACCGTCTCTCCCAACACGCGCGTGATTGGCTCAGGTGGCGCAGGGCGTGACGTGCAACATACGTAAACCATGTGACCAGAAGTGGTGTTGGGAGTTGTAGTTTTTTTCCTATTTGCAATAAAAGTACGTGTGTTACCTCCTTCTCCTCCCTCTCCTCCCTCTCCTCCCTCTCCTCCTTCTCCTCCCTCTCCTCCCTCGCTCTTCCCTCTCCTCCCTCGCTCTTCCCTCTCCTCCCTCGCTCTTCCCTCTCCCTCCCTCCCATAGATGGCGACGTTCTCCGAGTACATTGCTCAGAACGAGGAGCGTGATGGCGTTCGCTTCAGTTGGAACGTTTGGCCCTCGTCCCGTCTGGAAGCGACCCGGATGGTGGTTCCCATCGCCGCTCTTTTCACTCCTCTGAAAGAACGTCCAGACCTGCCTCCCATCCAGTACGAGCCGGTTCTGTGCAGCCGCGCCACCTGCCGCGCCGTGCTCAACCCGCTTTGGTGAGAGGCCGGGGTCAGGCCGGGTTCAGGTCGGGTTTGGTCGGGTTCAGGTCGGGTTCGATCCTGAACATTTTCTTGTGAATCACTTTTAAAGAAAAAGTTGTTCTTGTCTTTGTGTAAAACATGTTTTGGACTGAAGCTGGTGTTTGTGTTCAGTCAGGTGGATTACAGAGCCAAACTTTGGGCCTGTAACTTCTGCTACCAGAGGAACCAGGTGAGTCCTCCTTCTCACTAGAACCTTTAAATCTCCCTCGGAACCTTTAGTTCTCCCTCAGAACCTTCTTTGTCTTCTGCAGTTTCCTCCTTCGTACGCCGGGATCTCTGAGGTGAATCAGCCAGCGGAGCTTCTGCCACAGTTCTCTACCATCGAGTATGTCGTCCAGGTGAGAGACCCGCTTTAGACCCTCTTTAGACCCGCTTTAGCCCCGCTTTAGACCCGCTTTAGAGCCGCTTTAGACCCGCTTTAGACCCTCTTTAGACCCGCTTTAGCCCCGCTTTAGCCCCGCTTTAGACCCGCTTTAGACCCGCTTTAGTCCCGCTTTAGTCCCGCTTTAGACCCGCTTTAGTCCCGCTTTAGACCCGCTTTAGTCCCGCGTTAGACCCGCTTTAGACCCGCTTTAGACCCGCTTTAGTCCCGCTTTAGACCCGCTTTAGACCCGCTTTAGACCCGCTTTAGACCCGCTTTAGACCCGCTTTAGACCCGCTTTAGACCCGCTTTAGACCCGCTTTAGACGCGCTTTAGTCCCGCTTTAGACCCGCTTTAGACCCGCTTTAGACCCGCTTTAGACCCGCTTTAGACCCGCTTTAAACCCGCTTTAGACCCGCTTTAAACCCGCTTTAGACCCGCTTTAGACCCGCTTTAGACCCGCTTGTACCTTTTGTACCTTTTGTAATAACATTGTAAATCAGTCTGTGCCGAGATTGTTTTTTTCCACTCAAACAGTCACAAAAGTTTATTTTTTATAGTTTTAATCCTTGGACTTAAGTCTGAGCTCAGAGTCTTTATGGAGGACCACGCCCAAATATAGAAGAGATTTCTCTCTTCTCCAGACAGGAGTGTGGGTGGAGTTTAGGGCCGGCGCTGCGGTGTGGCTAGCTAGCTTAGGTGTAGCACAGCTAGCTAGCTTAGGTGTAGCACAGCTAGCTAGCTTAGGTGTAGCACAGCTAGCTAGCTTAGGTGTAGCACAGCTAGCTAGCTTAGGTGTACACCTAAGCTAGCTTAGGTGTAGCACAACTAGCTAGCTTAGGTGTAGCACAGCTAGCTAGCTTAGGTGTAGCACAGCTAGCCTGAAGGTTCCTCATTCTGCTCCGTAGAAACATCGTAGGGTTAATACAGACGGATAAATGGACTCGATGGCAGCTTCATCCTGGAGCCTCTACGCCGCGTTAGAACCTCTTTATGTCATACTTTGGGTCATGTCAAATGCATTAGGACCTGGAAATTTCAGATTGTGGCTCTTGACAAAGGCCATCATCTCCTGTATGAACCGATTGAAGTGGGGCTTATGTGTTTATGACTCAGATTTACTGCTGGGACGAATAAAGCTGTATAACTCTCTCTGAATGTGTGTGACAGAGGGGCCCCCCGATGCCCCTGGTCTTCCTCTACGTGGTGGACACCTGCATCGAGGATGAGGACCTTCAGGCACTGAAGGAGTCTCTGCAGATGTCGCTCTCTTTGCTGCCCCCTGCTGCTCTGGTCGGCCTCATCACCTTCGGACGCATGGTCCAAGTGCACGAGCTCGGCTGTGAGGGCATCTCTAAGAGCTACGTGTTCAGAGGAACCAAAGACCTGAGCGCCAAGCAGCTCCAGGTGAGAGACCTGAGCGCCAGGTGAGAGACCTAAGCGCCAAGCAGCTCCAGGTGAGAGACCTGAGCGCCCAGCAGCTCCAGGTGAGAGACCTGAGCGCCCAGCAGCTCCAGGTGAGAGACCTGAGCGCCCAGCAGCTCCAGGTGAGAGACCTGAGCGCCAAGCAGCTCCAGGTGAGAGACCTGAGCGCCAAGCAGCTCCAGGTGAGAGACCTGAGCGCCAAGCAGCTCCAGGTGAGAGCGACCTGAGCGCCAGGTGAGAGAGACCTGAGCGCCAGGTGAGAGAGACCTGAGCGCCAGGTGAGAGAGACCTGAGCGCCAGGTGAGAGAGACCTGAGCGCCAGGTGAGAGAGACCTGAGCGCCAGGTGAGAGAGACCTGAGCGCCAGGTGAGAGAGACCTGAGCGCCAGATGAGAGAGACCTGAGCGCCAGGTGAGAGAGACCTGAGCGCCAGGTGAGAGAGACCTGAGCGCCAGGTGTGATTTAGTTATTAGAGAAATAACTAAATAGATTTTAGGCAAAAACCGTTGAAATGTTTTGATTCCACTTTTTTGATCTTGTTCTTTTCTCCAGTGAAAACAATATTAAAATGAGTTCATTAGAAAAGAGTTTTTCAGAGTTCACTTTAACCTTTCACATCCTGAGGCCGGAGCTTTCTCCATATCTCTAATAAAGAACCATAAAGAACATATATATCCATAAAGAACATGAACAACAATATACACTTGTATTTTTACTGGAGTTTTCACATTTCCAGATATTGTCAAGTAAACTAAGTTTTCTTCTGTGACGATGGTCAGGATTAAGGCTCGTCCATAACAAACGACCTGTTTGACTTATAAGATGCTGTTTGTATCGATCTTTTCTTCAGACTGTTTCCTACAGAATGAGCCCGTCCACTGTCCTCGGGTTTGTCCTCTACAGCCTCCGGAGGGAAAAATGCGCCGCTTCCGATTGCGCGCGGCCTTCTTTGTTTACACCCAGATAGCACGTGATTGAGATGACGTAGAACACTTTGATTTACATAATATTCTTGCCAATGAGCCAAGCTTTAGAACGGTGGGTGGGACTTAGGGCTTATTCACACAGAATCGTCTCTATTCTCGTGCGTAAAAGACGGTCAAGAGCCAGATTTTTGGGCAGGAGGCGACTAGATTTTACGCATCACGTTTTCTGATTTTATTCGCCTTATGAATGCGCATTTTGTTAGATATATGTATTATACCAATACAAAAATAAAATAAAAATATTATTTTTTCACCTCGATATGGGACACATTTTCACATACCTTGTTTTTAGCAGTTATAATAGTATTAGTGGTTCTACAAAACATCAAATGTATGTTTTATGATCATTGCGCCCAGGTCTGACCAGTGCGCCCAGGTCTGACCAGTGCGCACTGGGCCAAAGAGGCTGATGGGAACAGGTTAATTTCACTTCTTTGGCGATACAGAAGAAACATCACAGTTTAAGGATTATTCATGACCCAAACCCATTGGAACCTAAATCCTGGATCTTATGAAATACTAAAGTTATTGTGATATAAAGAGCATAAATCTCACATTTGGTGCTTTAAGTTCATTGACCTGAATAATCACGATTATCGATGACGTCTTCAATTCAATTTATTTTTGTAAGGCCCAAAATCACAACAACAGTCGCCTCTGAGGCCGAATCAACAATGTCTGTGGTGGCGGGGGACGATGTCCCAGGGTCCTGTGTCCTTAGACCCTCCTTCTGTCCTCAGACCCTCCTTCTGTCCTTAGACCCTCCTTCTGTCCTTAGACCCTCCTTCTGTCCTTAGACCCTCCTTCTGTCCTTAGACCCTCCTTCTGTCCTTAGACCCTCCTTCTCGGCCAGGAAAAACTACAAAAAAAAAATCTCCTTGGGAGCTGGAGCTACTCCTCAGGCAGATGAGGGACCGTCCACACGGGACAGGGGACACTTCACCAGGAGAGGGACATCTGGGTCCACAGGTCCTCAGGAGTGAGACAAAGAAAAAGAAGGCGGTGAACAGTTTGCAAGTGGAATTAAAAATTAAATATTTTTGAAAGAATAAATCAGAAGAAGAGGACAGAGCTCAAGCTGTCATACTTCCCCCAGCACAGTTGCTGCTAGGGCAGCGTAGCTAAAGCTGTGGGTTTATGTTTCTGTTCCTAACTAGTCTGACCATAAGTGATTTCGAAGAGGAACGTTTTAAGCCTGGACTTAAATGAAGAGACTGTGTCAGCAGATTTAACATGGGTCGGGAGCTGATTCCATAACACAGGAGCTTGGGAGCTAAACGCTCTACCTCCTACAGTACTTTTAGAGACTCTTGGCACCACCAGAAGGCCGGCATTCTGAGAGCGAAGAGCTCTGTTTGGATGATATGGTTCTATAGCATCTTTGAGGTGGGAGGGGCCATGCCATTTATGGCTTTGTAAATCAGGAGGAGGAGTTTAAATGTGATTCTAAACTGGACAGGTGCCAGTGAAGAGACTCCAGCACCGGCGTAATGTGCTCTCTTCTTTTAGTTGCTGTTAGTAATCTTGCTGCTGCATTTTGAACCAGTTAAAGCTTTTTATGGAACTTTTAGGACCTGCTGTGAGCAGGAGTTACAGGAGAATCTAGTCGTTACAAATGCAGGAGACGTTTTTCAGCTTCACTTTTAGGCCGGATTCTTCTGATTTGATCTTTTTTACACAGATGAAAGAGTCTGTTTTACAAGCTTGATTTATATGAGCTTTAAATGAGAGCTCCTGGTCCAATAAGACTCTGAGGTTTCTTACAGTAGAACTGGAGGCTTCAGTGAGACTATCTGCTCAGATAGACCAGCACAATGACCTCCAGCACATTGACCTCCAGCACATTGACCTCCAGCACAATGACCTCCAGTACAATGACCTCCAGCACAATGACCTCCAGTACAATGACCTCCAGCACAATGACCTCCAGTACAATGACCTCCAGCACAATGACCTCCAGTACAATGACCTCCAGCACAATGACCTCCAGTACAATGACCTCCAGCACAATGACCTCGGTTTTTTCAGGGTTAAGAAGCAGGTAGTTAAGTGTCCTCCAGGTTTTTATCACCTTCACACAAGAACTAAGTCTGAACTTGATCGCTCTGATCAGGTTCATTGATAAATACAGCTGAGTGTCGTCTGCAGAGCAGTGGAAGTTAATGCCATGTGACCTGATCATGTGACCTGATCATGTGACCTGATCATGTGACCTAACGGCAGCATGTAAAGAGTAAACCGAATTGGACCGAGTACTGACCCCTGAGGCACACCGTAAGTTACTGTAGAACAAGGGGAGGAGCTCTGGTTTACATGAACAAACTGGTACATATCAGATAAATAGGATGTAAACCAGCTGAGGGCGGGGCCTCTGAGGGCGGGGCCTCTGACACCTACATCTTGAAGGACGTGGAACATAAACACTTTCTACTGAAGTATTTATTATATTAAGAATAGGGTCTATAATTAGGGGGAGAATGTCTTTGAGGAGCTTGGAATGGGGTCTAGGACACAAGTGGAGCTTTTAGAGGACATAATGGCTGAAGTTCTCTCTTGATCAACAGCTGAACCTAAATTCTAAATTTACAGTTGGATTTATATGAGACGTTAGATTTACAGCTTGAGCTGGTTCAGGGCGAAAAGTGGGAGTCATTTTATCTCATTTATCTCTGACTTATCTCTGACTTCTATTACATGTGAATAATATCTGGTTTGGGCCTCACTCAGAGCTGCTGACAGGACAGGAGCAACTTTTCCTTCTTTTAAAGATTCTTCTGTGAGAGCGACGAAATAATCCCTGTAGTTTTCATGATCACATGACGCGATCACGTGACATGACATGTGATCACATGACATGTGATCACATGACATGATCACATGACATGATCACATGACATGATCACATGACATGATCACATGACATGATCACATGACATGATCACATGACATGATCACATGACATGATCACATGACATGATCACATGACATGTCACTGAATATTGGCTCTATTATTTCTTTGAATTTTGAGATAGATTTTTCAGATATTGTCCTTTTCATTATAACTTTATTCTGTGGGACTGGATGATCTTTAAGAATAAACTGAAAGGTAATTAGGAAATGATCTGACAATATAGGGTTTTGAGGGAGGACAATGAGGTCACTAATCTCTGTTCCATACGTTAGGACAAGATCCAGAGTGTTCTTGTGAGTGTGAGTCGCTTTATTTACATTCTGAGTGAAACCAATGCTGTCTAACAAGGCGCTGAAGGCATTACTGAGAGCGTCATCACTCATGTTCACGTGGATATTAAAGTCTCCAACTATAACTATTTTATCCCAGGCTAACACTAAGTTTGATATAAAGTCAGAAAACTCTGTTTAAAAACTCTGAATAGGGACCAGGAGGTCGGTAGATAACTATGAACAAAACTCCTTTTTGGTTTTTCATATTTGGACATGTGATCGACAGCATAAGGCTTTCAAATGAGTGAAATGCATTGTTAGTTTTAGGGCTCATGAGTAGGCTTGAGTGTGAGATCACTGCCACACCACCACCTCGGCCTGTGCTCCTGGCAGTCTGAAAGTTAACATGGGTGGGGTTTACATGGGTGGGCAGGGTTTACATGGGTGGGCGGGGTTTACATGGGTGGGCGGGGTTTACATGGGTGGGCGGGGTTAACATGGGTGGGTGGGGTTAACATGGGTGGGGTTAACATGGGTGGGCGGGGTTTACATGGGTGGGCGGGGTTTACATGGGTGGGTGGGGTTAACATGGGTGGGTGGGGTTAACATGGGTGGGTGGGGTTAACATGGGTGGGTGGGGTTTACATGGGTGGGTGGGGTTAACATGGGTGGGTGGGGTGGACTCATTTAGTCTGACGTAGTCGTCTTGTTGAAGCCACGTTTCAGTTGGAGCTGAAGATCTATGTTATAGTCACTAATTAATTCATTAACTAAGAGCGATTTGGAGGAAATTGCTCTAATGTTTAGCCGTCCACATTTTATGTGTTTATTCATTTGTTTATTTGTGTCATTTGTGATTGTTATTTTCCTTAAGTTATTTGGTCTGAGCCTGAAATAGTTTTTCTGAGATGTGACTTTTTGGCATTATTTGTACGAGGGACACGAGGGACACGAGGGACACGAGGGACACGAGGGACACACACAGTCTCTATCTGTCTTGAATCTGAACACTTCACATGTGACAGAGCGGGCAGGAGTTCAGCGACAGAGGAGCGTCTTACACTGCTGCTCTGCGCCCGGGGCTCATCCCTAGATGGTCACTTAACACGACTAAGACTATCGGTCAAACTCTGAACTAATAGGGATGTACCCTCCGAAGTGGGATGGATGCCATCCCTGCGTATGAGCCCGGGCTTTCCCCAAAACACACTCCAGTTATCAACAAAGACTACGTTGTTTTGAGGGCACCATCTGGATAACCAGCTGTTGATGCTGAAAGAGGCTGTTCAGTTCAGCATTGATCCGATTGGGCAGAAATAGTGTCTTCATATTTCTAATTCAAATCAGAAACTCACTTATTGTCGTTGTAAAACATAAATGTTTTTAAGACTCCGCCTCTTTTTCTGTTTTCAGGAAATGTTGGGTTTGACCAAACCTGCAGCGCCCCAAGGCCGAGCGCCCCAGACACCCACGCCCGCCTGCAACAGGTACCTAAGGGCCACCTAAGGGACGCCTCCACCTAAGGGACGCCACCTAAGGGACGCACGCTAACACAACGCCACCTAAGGGACACACGCTAACACAAGGCCACCTAAGGGACGCAGGCTAACACAACGCCACCTAAGGGACACACGCTAACACAAGGCCACCTAAGGGACGCACGCTAACACAGAGCCAACCTAAGGGACGCACGCTAACAACGCCACCTAAGGGACGCACGCTAACACAGAGCCAACCTAAGGGACGCACGCTAACAACGCCACCTAAGGGACGCACGCTAACACAGAGCCAACCTAAGGGACACACGCTAACACAACGCCACCTAAGGGACGCACGCTAACACAGAGCCACCTAAGGGACGCACGCTAACACAGAGCCACCTAAGGGACGCACGCTAACACAACGCCACCTAAGGGACGCACGCTAACACAGAGCCAACCTAAGGGACACACGCTAACACAACGCCACCTAAGGGACGCACGCTAACACAGAGCCAACCTAAGGGACACACGCTAATACAACGCCACCTAAGGGACGCACGCTAACACAGAGCCACCTAAGGGACGCACGCTAACACAACGCCACCTAAGGGGCGCACGCTAACACAACGCCACCTAAGGGACGCACGCTAACACAGTGCCACCTAAGGGACGCACGCTAACACAGTGCCACCTAAGCGACGCACGCTAACACAGTGCCACCTAAGCGACGCACGCTAACACAGTGCCACCTAAGGGACGCACGCTAACACAGTGCCACCTAAGGGACGCACGCTAACACAGCAGAGGGCTAGTTTGAGGTTTCTCCCTTAGGTTCCTTCAGCCGGTGCAGAAGGTGGACATGAACCTGACTGACCTGTTGGGGGAGCTGCAGCGTGACCCGTGGCCTGTGACTCAGGGGAAGAGGCCTCTGAGGAGTCTGGGCGTGGCCATGAGCATCGCTGTGGGGTTGCTGGAGGTGACCACATTACCCACAATGCACCTGAACCATGTCCCAACCCTGACGACTGCCGTAGAACATCAAGCATTACTTTAAACTCACGCTGCTGCTGCTGCTGCTGCTGCCGTGTCATTTTTAGGAATATTATTTTTCACACTTTCACACATCAATTTAATACAATAAGAAGAGAAAAACTAAATGACACATAAAGTCACCAAAACCTAAAAAAATATTTTTTTTTGAACATATTTTTCCTAAATGATGAAATTCCAGTTTTATCTCATTATGTTTCAGAATGTTTTTCAAACCTACTATTTCAGACACGATTTATTAATATTAAAGGCGGTATGGACGATTTTTCGGCGATTTCAGAACGCAGGCGGAAGTGCGCATGCCACTCCCCCGTGCGCATGCCACTCCCCCGTGCACATGCCACTCCCCCGTGCACATGCCACTCCCCCGTGCACATGCCACTCCCCCGTGCTCATGCCACTCCCCCGTGCTCATGCCACTCCCCCGTGCACATGCCACTCCCCCGTGCTCATGCCACTCCCCCGTGCACATGCCACTCCCCCGTGCTCATGCCACTCCCCCGTGCTCATGCCACTCCCCCGTGCACATGCCACTCCCCCGTGCTCATGCCACTCCCCCGTGCTCATGCCACTCCCCCGTGCACATGCCACTCCCCCGTGCACATGCCACTCCCCCGTGCACATGCCACTCCCCCGTGCTCATGCCACTCCCCCGTGCACATGCCACTCCCCCGTGCTCATGCCACTCCCCCGTGCTCATGCCACTCCCCCGTGCACATGCCACTCCCCCGTGCACATGCCACTCCCCCGTGCTCATGCCACTCCCCCGTGCTCATGCCACTCCCCCGTGCTCATGCCACTCCCCCGTGCACATGCCACTCCCCCGTGCACATGCCACTCCCCCGTGCTCATGCCACTCCCCCGTGCACATGCCACTCCCCCGTGCTCATGCCACTCCCCCGTGCTCATGCCACTCCCCCGTGCACATGCCACTCCCCCGTGCACATGCCACTCCCCCGTGCTCATGCCACTCCCCCGTGCTCATGCCACTCCCCCGTGCTCATGCCACTCCCCCGTGCACATGCCACTCCCCCGTGCACATGCCACTCCCCCATGTGGACTGATACAACACACACGTGCGTTTGTTTATTAGCGCGATGGATCGCATCACATCTCTCGTCTCCCGTAGATTTCTGTCACTTCTGCGTCAGCTCGAACTGTCTTTCTCAGTCTTCATTTTGCCCCGTACACTGAGGGAACTATATTATGATAGATCCATGCGCTTAGGCACGCGGAAACGTGGGGACGAGCCTGACGCGGCTGCAGGTGAGCGATAGGTGCGTTTTATGATTGATACGTGGCAGGACAAATGATTTATCCACGACACGAGGAAATATGATAAAAAATTAGCTGAAAAAAATCGTCCATACCACCTTTTAATAAAAAAATAAATAATATATCAAAAATTACTAAAAGCAGAAGTAATTTGTAATATAATATTTAGAGGTTCAATAAACTTTTTGTCATTGGATCAAGTTCGTTCATGAAATGAACCAAAAAGACAAATATTGAAATGTGTTACAATACTAACATTAGCGCACAGTTGTGTGTATAACTGCTCTGTGTCGCCCCTTAGTGCACGTTCCCGAACACCGGGGCCCGCATCATGACGTTTCTCGGGGGCCCAGCGACTCAGGGGCCCGGGATGGTCGTAGGAGACGAGCTGAAGACCCCGATACGATCCTGGCACGACATCGAGAAGGATGCAGCCAAGTTCCTCAAGAAGGCCACCAAGGTACAGTCTGAACCGGGCCTGAACATCATCTGCAGCTGTGTTCCGTTCCATCAATTATAACACCGTGAATTGTTTTTAATTGTCTAATAAATTGGGCCAAAGCAAAGACGATGGGAGACCGGGCACAGCCCCGCCTGACCCCTCTTTATATGAGGGGAGACCGGGCTCAGCCCCGCCTGACCCCTCTTTATATGAGGGGAGACCGGGCTCAGCCCCGCCTGACCCCTCTTTATATGAGGGGAGACCGGGCTCAGCCCCGCCTGACCCCTCTTTATATGAGGGGAGACCGGGCTCAGCCCCGCCTGACCCCTCTTTATATGAGGGGAGACCGGGCTCAGCCCCGCCTGACCCCTCTTTATATGAGGGGAGACCGGGCTCAGCCCCGCCTGACCCCGCTTTATATGAGGGGAGACCGGGCTCAGCCCCGCCTGACCCCTCTTTATATGAGGGGAGACCGGGCTCAGCCCCGCCTGACCCCTCTTTATATGAGGGGAGACCGGGCTCAGCCCCGCCTGACCCCTCTTTATATGAGGGGAGACCGGGCTCAGCCCCGCCTGACCCCTCTTTATATGAGGGGAGACCGGGCTCAGCCCCGCCTGACCCCTCTTTATATGAGGGGAGACCGGGCTCAGCCCCGCCTGACCCCTCTTTATATGAGGGGAGACCGGGCTCAGCCCCGCCTGACCCCTCTTTATATGAGGGGAGACCGGGCTCAGCCCCGCCTGACCCCTCTTTATATGAGGGGAGACCGGGCTCAGCCCCGCCTGACCCCTCTTTATATGAGGGGAGACCGGGCTCAGCCCCGCCTGACCCCTCTTTATATGAGGGGAGACCGGGCTCAGCCCCGCCTGACCCCTCTCTCTGGTTCTTGCAGCATTATGAGTCATTGGCGAGTCGAGCGGCGACCAATGGTCACATCCTGGACATTTACGCCTGCGCTCTGGACCAGACTGGACTGTTGGAGATGAAGTGCTGCCCAAACCACACCGGGTGTGTGTGTGTGTGTGTGTGTTCTTGGTCTTGTGTGTGTGTGTGTGTGTGTGTGTGTGTGTGTGTGTGTGTGTGACAAATCAAATCAATTTATTTTTGTAAGGCCCAAAATCACAACAACAGTTGCCTCTGAGGGCCACAGGGAGAAATGAATCAACAATGTCTGTGGTGGCGAGGGACGATGTCCCAGGGTCCTCTGTCCTTAGACTCTCCTTCTCGGGCAGGAAAAACTACAAAAAAACCTCTTTGGGAAAAAAGCGTAGAAACCTGGAGGAGTTCCAGTGAAGGAGAGATCCCACTCTCACAGACGGACAGACGGACACAAGGAGACTGGAGCTGGAGCCACTCTTCAGGCAGAAGAGGGACCGACTGAGTGTGTGTGTGTGTTCTTGCTCTCATGTGTGTGTCTCTTCAGGGGTCACATGGTCATGGCCGACTCCTTCAACACGTCGCTCTTTAAACAAACGTTTCAAAGAGTTTTCACCAAAGACGTTCAAGGCTGTTTCAAGATGGCCTTTGGAGCCACGCTGGAGGTCAAGGTACAAGTCCAGGTCCAGGTCCCTGTCCAGGTCCCTGTCCAGGTCCCTGTCCAGGTCCAGGTCCCTGTCCAGGTCCCTGTCCAGGTCCAGGTCCCTGTCCAGGTCCCTGTCCAGGTCCCTGTCCAGGTCCCTGTCCAGGTCCCTGTCCAGGTCCCTGTCCAGGTCCCTGTCCAGGTCCCTGTCCAGGTCCCTGTCCAGGTCCCTGTCCAGGTCCAGGTTCTTGTCCTTGTTACATAATAAAAGTCTTGTTGTCAGACGTCTCGAGAGGTGAAAGTGTCTGGAGCCATCGGCCCTTGTGTGTCGCTCAACGCCAAAGGCCCCTGTGTCTCAGAGAACGTGAGTGTGACCTTCAGAACGTGCTGACCTTTGACCTCTGACCTCAGTCTAACGTGTGTGTGTGTGTGTTGCAGGAGATCGGCAGTGGAGGCACGTCTCAGTGGAAAGTGTGTGGTCTGGACACCAGCACCACTCTGGCCCTTTACCTCGAGGTGGTCAACCAGGTACTGAGACTTTAGAGTACAAACTGAGTCTTTAGAGTACAAACTGTGACTTTAGAGTACAAACTGAGTCTTTAGAGTACAAACTGTGACTTTAGAGTACAAACTGTGACTTTAAAGTACAAACTGAGACTTTAGAGTACAAACTGTGACTTTAAAGTACAAACTGTGACTTTAAAGTACAAACTGTGACTTTAGAATACTTTAAAGTACAAACTGTGACTTTAGAGTACTTTAGAGTACAAACTGTGACTTTAGAGTACAAACTGTGACTTTAGAGTACAAACTGTGACTTTAGAGTACTTTAGAGTACAAACTGTGACTTTAGAGTACTTTAGAGTACAAACTGTGACTTTAGAGTACTTTAGAGTACAAACTGTGACTTTAAAGTACAAACTGAGACTTTAGAGTACAAACTGTGACTTTAAAGTACAAACTGAGACTTTAGAGTACAAACTGTGACTTTAGAATACTTTAAAGTACAAACTGTGACTTTAGAGTACTTTAGAGTACAAACTGTGACTTTAAAGTACAAACTGAGACTTTAGAGTACAAACTGTGACTTTAGAATACTTTAAAGTACAAACTGTGACTTTAGAGTACTTTAAAGTACAAACTGTGACTTTAGAGTACTTTAAAGTACAAACTGTGACTTTAGAGTACTTTAGAGTACAAACTGTGACTTTAGAGTACTTTAGAGTACAAACTGTGAGTTTAGAATACTTTAAAGTACAAACTGTGACTTTACTTTAGAGTACAAACTGTGACTTTAGAGTACTTTAGAGTACAAACTGTGACTTTAGAGTACTTTAGAGTACAAACTGTGACTTTAGAGTACTTTAGAGTACAAACTGTGACTTTAGAGTACTTTAGAGTACAAACTGTGACTTTAGAGTACTTTAGAGTACAAACTGTGACTTTAGAATACTTTAAAGTACAAACTGTGACTTTACTTTAGAGTACAAACTGTGACTTTAGAGTACTTTAAAGTACAAACTGTGACTTTAGAGTACTTTAAAGTACAAACTGTGACTTTAAAGTACAAACTGAGACTTTAGAGTACTTTAGAGTACAAACTGTGACTTTAGAGTACTTTAAAGTACAAACTGTGACTTTAAAGTACAAACTGAGACTTTAGAGTACTTTAAAGTACAAACTGTGACTTTAGAGTACAAACTGTGACTTTAAAGTACTTTAGAGTACAAACTGTGACTTTAGAGTACTTTAAAGTACAAACTGTGACTTTAGAATACTTTAAAGTACAAACTGAGACTTTAGAGTACTTTAAAGTACAAACTGTGACTTTAAAGTACAAACTGAGACTTTAGAGTACTTTAGCGTACAAACTGTGACTTTAGAGTACAAACTGTGACTTTAGAGTACTTTAGAGTACAAACTGAGACTTTAGAGTACAAACTGTGACTTTAGAGTACTTTAGAGTACAAACTGTGACTTTAAAGTACAAACTGAGACTTTAGAGTACAAACTGTGACTTTAGAATACTTTAAAGTACAAACTGTGACTTTAGAGTACTTTAGAGTACAAACTGTGACTTTAGAGTACAAACTGTGACTTTAGAGTACTTTAAAGTACAAACTGTGACTTTAGAGTACTTTAAAGTACAAACTGTGACTTTAGAGTACTTTAGAGTACAAACTGTGACTTTAGAGTACTTTAGAGTACAAACTGTGACTTTAGAATACTTTAAAGTACAAACTGTGACTTTACTTTAGAGTACAAACTGTGACTTTAGAGTACTTTAAAGTACAAACTGTGACTTTAGAGTACTTTAAAGTAAACTGTGACTTTAAAGTACAAACTGAGACTTTAGAGTACTTTAGAGTACAAACTGTGACTTTAGAGTACTTTAGAGTACAAACTGTGACTTTAGAGTACTTTAGAGTACAAACTGTGACTTTAGAGTACTTTAGAGTACAAACTGTGACTTTAGAGTACTTTAAAGTAAACTGTGACTTTAGAGTACTTTAGAGTACAAACTGTGACTTTAGAGTACTTTAGAGTACAAACTGTGACTTTAGAGTACTTTAAAGTAAACTGTGACTTTAGAGTACAAACTGTGACTTTAGAATACTTTAAAGTACAAACTGAGACTTTAGAGTACTTTAAAGTACAAACTGTGACTTTAAAGTACAAACTGAGACTTTAGAGTACTTTAAAGTACAAACTGTGACTTTAGAGTACTTTAGAGTACAAACTGTGACTTTAGAGTACTTTAGAGTACAAACTGTGACTTTAGAGTACTTTAAAGTAAACTGTGACTTTAGAGTACTTTAGAGTACAAACTGTGACTTTAGAGTACTTTAGAGTACAAACTGTGACTTTAGAGTACTTTAAAGTAAACTGTGACTTTAGAGTACAAACTGTGACTTTAGAATACTTTAAAGTACAAACTGAGACTTTAGAGTACTTTAAAGTAAACTGTGACTTTAGAGTACAAACTGTGACTTTAGAATACTTTAAAGTACAAACTGAGACTTTAGAGTACTTTAAAGTACAAACTGTGACTTTAAAGTACAAACTGAGACTTTAGAATACTTTAAAGTACAAACTGTGACTTTAGAATACTTTATTATATATATTATATTGTACTAAATTAAGACAAAACTCTGACTTTTGTCTCAAAATTTGAATTTTTTCAAATATTGAAATATATAAAAGCAGTAAAATAAAGAGCAGGAGACGTCAACAACAGCAAAAAGAGACAAATAAAGACACAAATGCTCTAAAGCTGCTTATTCGCCACCGTCAAAGACTTGATTGACAGCTTTTGATTTGACTGACATGTGCCGCGATTGTGTTTCTTTATGTGACATTTTTCCAGCTCAAACATGTTGTATTTATAACTTATGACTTCAGTGGAACTCATTTATTTATTTCATTTTCACTATTGACAAAATATTAATATTTCGCTCGTACTTTTAGTCAGTTTTACATTTGGGACATTTTTTATTTAGTTTTGGTCGACAAAATTATGATATTGACAAAACATTTGGCTCAGTGCTGCCCCCTGTCGTCTGCTCCTGCCGTCTGCTCCTGCATGTGGCTCAGTGCTGCCCCCTGTCGTCTGCTCCTGCCGTCTGCTCCTGCATGTGGCTCAGTGCTGCCCCCTGTCGTCTGCTCCTGCCGTCTGCTCCTGCATGTGGCTCAGTGCTGCCCCCTGTCGTCTGCTCCTGCCGTCTGCTCCTGCATGTGGCTCAGTGCTGCCCCCTGTCGTCTGCTCCTGCCGTCTGCTCCTGCATGTGGCTCAGTGCTGCCCCCTGTCGTCTGCTCCTGCCGTCTGCTCCTGCATGTGGCTCAGTGCTGCCCCCTGTCGTCTGCTCCTGCCGTCTGCTCCTGCATGTGGCTCAGTGCTGCCCCCTGTCGTCTGCTCCTGCCGTCTGCTCCTGCATGTGGCTCAGTGCTGCCCCCTGTCGTCTGCTCCTGCCGTCTGCTCCTGCATGTGGCTCAGTGCTGCCCCCTGTCGTCTGCTCCTGCCGTCTGCTCCTGCATGTGGCTCAGTGCTGCCCCCTGTCGTCTGCTCCTGCCGTCTGCTCCTGCATGTGGCTCAGTGCTGCCCCCTGTCGTCTGCTCCTGCCGTCTGCTCCTGCATGTGGCTCAGTGCTGCCCCCTGTCGTCTGCTCCTGCCGTCTGCTCCTGCATGTGGCTCAGTGCTGCCCCCTGTCGTCTGCTCCTGCCGTCTGCTCCTGCATGTGGCTCAGTGCTGCCCCCTGTCGTCTGCTCCTGCCGTCTGCTCCTGCATGTGGCTCAGTGCTGCCCCCTGTCGTCTGCTCCTGCCGTCTGCTCCTGCATGTGGCTCAGTGCTGCCCCCTGTCGTCTGCTCCTGCCGTCTGCTCCTGCATGTGGCTCAGTGCTGCCCCCTGTCGTCTGCTCCTGCCGTCTGCTCCTGCATGTGGCTCAGTGCTGCCCCCTGTCGTCTGCTCCTGCCGTCTGCTCCTGCATGTGGCTCAGTGCTGCCCCCTGTCGTCTGCTCCTGCCGTCTGCTCCTGCATGTGGCTCAGTGCTGCCCCCTGTCGTCTGCTCCTGCCGTCTGCTCCTGCATGTGGCTCAGTGCTGCCCCCTGTCGTCTGCTCCTGTCGTCTGCTCCTGCCGTCTGCTCCTGCATGTGGCTCAGTGCTGCCCCCTGTCGTCTGCTCCTGCCGTCTGCTCCTGCATGTGGCTCAGTGCTGCCCCCTGTCGTCTGCTCCTGCCGTCTGCTCCTGCATGTGGCTCAGTGCTGCCCCCTGTCGTCTGCTCCTGCCGTCTGCTCCTGCATTTGGCTCAGTGCTGCCCCCTGTCGTCTGCTCCTGCCGTCTGCTCCTGCATGTGGCTCAGTGGTAGAGCAGAGCACATATGCAGGGCTCAGTGCTGCCCCCTGCTGAGTGAACTGTAGAGACACAAAAAGCACTGCCAATCACGAAGCGGCGTTCAGAGCTCCAGGAAGCGACGTCCTGGTGGTGGAGATCTGATTGGCTGAGTCGGGCACAGAGGCGGAGCTTGGGCGTGAGCAGAGCTGAAGGAGGCGGGACATGATGACACGCGCCGTCACTCGATATCGGCTGAAAAACATCAGAGCAAAGGATCATGGGATATGTAGTGCCCTTTGCTGTGACTGGATAAACAAAGTAAAAGTACTTGAGTACAATACATTTTACATTCACGGCCACGCCCGACTCAAAGTCTTTAAGGCTTGAAACATTTTGAATCAAGATCTCAACATTTCATTCTTTAATAGTTATAAATACTTTTACTTCTCTTATACTTGAGTATTTTTACTCCTCTATCTGCACTTTTACTAAAGACATGTAATGTCCAGAAGGGCGTGTCTTTGGACGCTTGAGTCCTTTGTTTAGATGATTAGTATTTCTGTGGGACAGCAAAGGAGCCATTCTGCTGAATGTCCCTCTCTTGGCGGGGCCAGGGGGCGGGGCTTACCTCTGGGTCAGGCAGGTGACTCCAGGACTCACGGCGCAGCTGCTCAGGACCAGGAACATGGAGCCCCGGGAGAGCCAGACCGGGACCACAACCAGACTGAGGCCCTCATACAGAGACACTGAGAGGAACGGGGTCCAACAGAGCAGCAGAGAACCTGAGAGGGAGCAGGCCGGGGTCACGCTGGGGTCAAGCTGAGGCTGGGGTCAGGCCGGGGTCAGGCTGAGGCTGGGGTCAGGTCGGGGTCAGGCTGAGGCTGTGGTCAGGCCGGGGTCAGGCTGAGGCTGGGGTCAGGTCGGGGTCAGGCTGGGGTCAGGTCGGGGTCAGGCTGAGGCTGGGGTTAGGTCGGGGTCAGGCTGAGGCTGGGGTCAGGCCGGGGTCAGGCTGAGGCTGGGGTCAGGTCGGGGTCAGGCTGAGGCTGGGGTCAGGTCGGGGTCAGGCTGAGGCTGGGGTCAGGTCGGGGTCAGGCTGAGGCTGGGGTCAGGCCGGGGTCAGGCTGAGGCTGGGGTCAGGTCGGGGTCAGGCTGAGGCTGGGGTCAGGTCGGGGTCAGGCTGAGGCTGGGGTCAGGTCGGGGCCAGGCTGAGGCTGGGGTCAGGTCGGGGAAAGGCTGAGGCTGGGGTCAGGCCGGGGAAAGGCTGAGGCTGGGGTCAGGCCGGGGTTAGGCTGAGGCTGGGGTCAGGCTGAGGCTGTGGTCAGGCCGGGGTCAGGCTGAGGCTGGGGTCAGGTCGGGGTCAGGCTGGGGTCAGGTCGGGGTCAGGCTGAGGCTGGGGTTAGGTCGGGGTCAGGCTGAGGCTGGGGTCAGGCCGGGGTCAGGCTGAGGCTGGGGTCAGGTCGGAGTCAGGCTGAGGCTGGGGTCAGGTCGGGGTCAGGCTGAGGCTGGGGTCAGGTCGGGGAAAGGCTGAGGCTGGGGTCAGGCCGGGGAAAGGCTGAGGCTGGGGTCAGGCCGGGGTTAGGCTGAGGCTGGGGTCAGGTCGGGGTCAGGCTGAGGCTGGGGTTAGGTCGGGGTCAGGCTGAGGCTGGGGTCAGGCCGGGGTCAGGCTGAGGCTGAGGTCAGGCCGGGGAAAGGCTGAGGCTGGGGTCAGGTCGGGGAAAGGCTGAGGCTGGGGTCAGGCCGGGGAAAGGCTGAGGCTGGGGTCAGGCCGGGGTTAGGCTGAGGCTGGGGTCAGGCTGAGGCTGGGGTTAGGTCGGGGTCAGGCTGAGGCTGGGGTCAGGCCGGGGTTAGGCTGAGGCTGGGGTCAGGCTGAGGCTGGGGTTAGGTCGGGGTCAGGCTGAGGCTGGGGTCAGGCCGGGGTCAGGCTGAGGCTGGGGTCAGGCCGGGGTCAGGCTGAGGCTGGGGTCAGGCCGGGGTTAGGCTGAGGCTGGGGTCAGGTCGGGGTCAGGCTGAGGCTGGGGTCAGGTCGGGGTCAGGCTGAGGCTGGGGTCAGGTCGGGGTCAGGCTGAGGCTGGGGTCAGGCCGGGGTTAGGCTGAGGCTGGGGTCAGGTCGGGGTCAGGCTGAGGCTGGGGTCAGGTCGGGGTCAGGCTGAGGCTGGGGTCAGGCCGGGGTTAGGCTGAGGCTGGGGTCAGGTCGGGGTCAGGCTGAGGCTGGGGTCAGGTCGGGGTCAGGCTGAGGCTGGGGTCAGGCTGAGGCTGTGGTCAGGCCGGGGTCAGGCTGAGGCTGGGGTCAGGTCGGGGTCAGGCTGGGGTCAGGTCGGGGTCAGGCTGAGGCTGGGGTCAGGCCGGGGTCAGGCTGAGGCTGGGGTCAGGTCGGGGTCAGGCTGAGGCTGGGGTCAGGTCGGGGTCAGGCTGAGGCTGGGGTCAGGCCGGGGTCAGGCTGAGGCTGGGGTCAGGCCGGGGTCAGGCTGAGGCTGGGGTCAGGTCGGGGTCAGGCTGAGGCTGGGGTCAGGTCGGGGTCAGGCTGAGGCCGGGGTCAGGTCGGGGTCAGGCTGAGGTCAGGCTGGGGCCGGGGTCAGGTCGGGGTCAGGCCGGGCCTGACACAGATCTAATATGGTTTAACTGAAAATTAATCTGTAAAAGAAATGACCAACTACTAAGTTAAGATGACCTCATAAGGTCCAGTTTTAGTGGTCAAACATCTTCAGAGGTCAGAGGTCATTATATACTGTAGAAGTAGAACACAAGTGTCTGAGAAGCTCAAGCAGACACATGATCAACAGGACCACAGTTTGAGAACCTGAGATTTGAAACATAAACATGAAATAAATCTGACATAAGCAAAGTATCCATCCATTTTCTACTGCCCAGTGACTATGGGCTTTAGGCGGGGTTCACCCTGGACAGTCCAACTCTCACATTCACTCACCGGGGAGAACCCACGGTAACACGGGGAGAACCCACGGTAACACGGGGAGAACCCACGGGGAGAACCCACGGGGAGAACCCACGGTAACACGGGGAGAACCCACGGTAACACGGGGAGAACCCACGGGGAGAACCCACGGGGAGAACCCACGGTAACACGGGGAGAACCCACGGTAACACGGGGAGAACCCACGGGGAGAACCCACGGGGAGAACCCACGGTAACACGGGGAGAACCCACGGGGAGAACCCACGGTAACACGGGGAGAACCCACGGGGAGAACCCACGGGGAGAACCCACGGTAACACGGGGAGAACCCACGGGGAGAACCCACGGTAACACGGGGAGAACATGCAGACTGAGATCATGTGATATTGGTCCCCTCTCAAGGAATCGAACCCATGATCTCCTTCTTGGGAGGCAAGAGTGCTAACCGCCTTTGCCACCGCGCACCCAAAGTAAACATGTCACATAAACTCCTCCAGTTTAATGAAAGACAAACACGACTGCCACTGAGTCAACTCCAGCCCCGAGTCCCAAACAGACCGGTTATGATCCTGCTAGTCCTGGTCCCCCTCAGTCTGGTTATGATCCTCCCTCAGTCTGGTTATGATCCTCCCTCAGTCTGGTTATGATCCCCCCTCAGTCTGGTTATGATCCCCCCTCAGTCTGGTTATGATCCTCCCTCAGTCTGGTTATGATCCCCCCTCAGTCTGGTTATGATCCCCCCTCAGTCTGGTTATGATCCCCCCTCAGTCTGGCTATGATCCTCCCTCAGTCTGGTTAGTGGTTGCGGCCCCCCTCAGTGGTTGCGGCCCCCCTCAGTGGTTGCGGCCCCCCTCAGTGGTTGCGGCCCCCCTCAGTGGTTGCGGTCCCCCTCAGTGGTTGCGGTCCCCCTCAGTGGTTGCGGTCCCCCTCAGTGGTTGCGGCCCCCCTCAGTGGTTGCGGTCCCCCTCAGTGGTTGCGGCCCCCCTCAGTGGTTGCGGCCCCCCTCAGTATTTGCGGCCCCCCTCAGTGGTTGCGGCCCCCCTCAGTGGTTGCGGCCCCCCTCAGTGGTTGCGGTCCTCCTCAGTGGTTGCGGTCCCCCTCAGTGGTTGCGGTCCCCTCAGTATTTGCGGCCCCCCTCAGTGGTTGCGGCCCCCCTCAGTGGTTGCGGCCCCCCTCAGTGGTTGCGGCCCCCCTCAGTGGTTGCGGTCCCCCTCAGTGGTTGCGGCCCCCCTCAGTGGTTGCGGCCCCCCTCAGTGGTTGCGGCCCCCCTCAGTGGTTGCGGCCCCCCTCAGTGGTTGCGGTCCCCCTCAGTGGTTGCGGCCCCCCTCAGTGGTTACGGTCCCCTCAGTATTTGCGGCCCCCCTCAGTGGTTGCGGCCCCCCTCAGTGGTTGCGGCCCCCCTCAGTGGTTGCGGTCCCCCTCAGTGGTTGCGGTCCCCCTCAGTGGTTGCGGTCCCCCTCAGTGGTTGCGGTCCCCTCAGTATTTGCGGCCCCCCTCAGTGGTTGCGGCCCCCCTCAGTGGTTGCGGTCCCCCTCAGTGGTTGCGGCCCCCCTCAGTGGTTGCGGTCCCCCTCAGTGGTTGCGGCCCCCCTCAGTGGTTGCGGTCCCCCTCAGTGGTTGCGGCCCCCCTCAGTATTTGCGGCCCCCCTCAGTGGTTGCGGCCCCCCTCAGTGGTTGCGGCCCCCCTCAGTGGTTGCGGTCCCCCTCAGTGGTTGCGGCCCCCCTCAGTGGTTGCGGTCCCCTCAGTATTTGCGGCCCCCCTCAGTGGTTGCGGCCCCCCTCAGTGGTTGCGGTCCCCCTCAGTGGTTGCGGCCCCCCTCAGTGGTTGCGGCCCCCCTCAGTGGTTGCGGTCCCCCTCAGTGGTTGCGGCCCCCCTCAGTGGTTGCGGCCCCCCTCAGTGGTTGCGGTCCCCCTCAGTGGTTGCGGTTCCCCTCAGTGGTTGCGGTCCCCTCAGTATTTGCGGCCCCCCTCAGTGGTTGCGGCCCCCCTCAGTGGTTGCGGTCCCCCTCAGTGGTTGCGGCCCCCCTCAGTGGTTGCGGCCCCCTCAGTGGTTGCAGTCCCACCTGTGGCCAGCAGGAGGGCCCGTGAGCTCCTCTCGTAGGCAGGTGCTGGGACGTAGAAACAGTGCGTCTCGTTGCACCTGAAGGTTCCTCGTCGCGCCTGTCGTCGAGCCACATGTGCCACGTAACCCTGGAGCGCACACGTGAGCGTCAGTGGCGTCGCCATGGAAACGCTCAACCACCACAACGATGTTGCCCTGGAAACCGCGTCGGCGTCAACCAGGCTGAGGCCGCAGAGGGCGCGAGCAGAACTATACCTGAAATATAATAGAAACATTTAACACGTTTATACCATATATATATATATATATATATATATATATATATATATATATATATATATATATATATATATATATATATATATATATATATATATATATATATATATATATATATATATATATATATATATATATATATATATATATATATATATATATTTTTTTTTTTTTTTTTTTCTTCTAATCTTCTAAACCACACAATAGGATAAATATCTTGAGTTCTCGGTCGACATTGGCAGATTGACATTGAGTCTTTGAAAGTCCAGATGAAACATGAAGGAGCTCACCAGGGAGACGCACGGTCCCCGCTGCTGTTCTGGCTCCTCAGACTAAAAGACTAAACATGACGAAGTGAAAACATTGGGATTCTTTGTTCACAAAAGTGTGTTTTCCAGACACAGTTTAATGTTTGCTTTCAATTTAAAAAGTAAAATTCCCAAAGGAAATTACAACTTTTTTCTCATATTTATAAATCTATGGAGCAGCCAATGAGAGCGCTCCATCTGTACCTGTACTTCCCCACGCCCAGAACAGGAAGTGAGGCATGAGCCGCGCTGTAGATCCACAGAAGAAGAACCAGAACACGGATCCTGAAGGAAGTCCACACGCGACTGTTCCTGAGGGCGTGTCTTATCTGCCAGAACTGAGCCAGCGACGCCCACATGCGAGCGTGAAGAGAGGAGGTGAAGAGGAGCACCAGCAAGAAGCCTGACACCTGACACCTGAGGAGGAGGAGAGAGGAGGTGAAGAGGAGCACCAGCAAGAAGCCTGACACCTGACACCTGAGGAGGAGGAGAGAGGAGGTGAAGAGGAGCACCAGCAAGAAGCCTGACACCTGAGGAGGAGGAGAGAGGAGGTGAAGAGGAGCACCAGCAAGAAGCCTGACACCTGACACCTGAGGAGGAGGAGAGAGGAGGTGAAGAGGAGCACCAGCAAGAAGCCTGACACCTGACACCTGAGGAGGAGGAGAGAGGAGGTGAAGAGGAGCACCAGCAAGAAGCCTGACACCTGAGGAGGAGGAGAGAGGAGGTGAAGAGGAGCACCAGCAAGAAGCCTGACACCTGACACCTGAGGAGGAGGAGAGAGGAGGTGAAGAGGAGCACCAGCAAGAAGCCTGACACCTGAGGAGGAGGAGAGAGGAGGTGAAGAGGAGCACCAGCAAGAAGCCTGACACCTGACACCTGAGGAGGAGGAGAGAGGAGGTGAAGAGGAGCACCAGCAAGAAGCCTGACACCTGACACCTGAGGAGGAGGAGAGAGGAGGTGAAGAGGAGCACCAGCAAGAAGCCTGACACCTGACACCTGAGGAGGAGGAGAGAGGAGGTGAAGAGGAGCACCAGCAAGAAGCCTGACACCTGAGGAGGAGGAGGAGAGAGGAGGTGAAGAGGAGCACCAGCAAGAAGCCTGACACCTGACACCTGAGGAGGAGGAGAGAGGAGGTGAAGAGGAGCACCAGCAAGAAGCCTGACACCTGACACCTGAGGAGGAGGAGAGAGGAGGTGAAGAGGAGCACCAGCAAGAAGCCTGACACCTGACACCTGAGGAGGAGGAGAGAGGAGGTGAAGAGGAGCACCAGCAAGAAGCCTGACACCTGAGGAGGAGGAGAGAGGAGGTGAAGAGGAGCACCAGCAAGAAGCCTGACACCTGACACCTGAGGAGGAGGAGAGAGGAGGTGAAGAGGAGCACCAGCAAGAAGCCTGACACCTGAGGAGGAGGAGAGAGGAGGTGAAGAGGAGCACCAGCAAGAAGCCTGACACCTGAGGAGGAGGAGAGAGGAGGTGAAGAGGAGGAGGAGAGAGGAGGTGAAGAGGAGCACCAGCAAGAAGCCTGACACCTGAGGAGGAGGAGAGAGGAGGTGAAGAGGAGCACCAGCAAGAAGCCTGACACCTGAGGAGGAGGAGAGAGGAGGTGAAGAGGAGGAGGAGAGAGGAGGTGAAGAGGAGCACCAGCAAGAAGCCTGACACCTGAGGAGGAGGTGAAGAGGAGCACCAGCAAGAAGCCTGACACCTGAGGAGGAGGAGAGAGGAGGTGAAGAGGAGCACCAGCAAGAAGCCTGACACCTGACACCTGAGGAGGAGGAGAGATGAGGTGAAGAGGAGCACCAGCAAGAAGCCTGACACCTGACACCTGAGGAGGAGGAGAGAGGAGGTGAAGAGGAGGAGGAGGGGAGGTGAAGAGGAGCACCAGCAAGAAGCCTGACACCTGAGGAGGAGGTGAAGAGGAGCACCAGCAAGAAGCCTGACACCTGAGGAGGAGGAGAGAGGAGGTGAAGAGGAGCACCAGCAAGAAGCCTGACACCTGAGGAGGAGGAGAGAGGAGGTGAAGAGGAGCACCAGCAAGAAGCCTGACACCTGACACCTGAGGAGGAGGTGAAGAGGAGCACCAGCAAGAAACCTGACACCTGAAGAGGAGAGAGGAGGTGAAGAGGAGCACCAGCAAGAAGCCTGACACCTGAGGAGGAGGTGTAGAGGAGCACCAGCAAGAAGCCTGACACCTGAGGAGGAGGAGAGAGGAGGTGAAGAGGAGCACCAGCAAGAAGCCTGACACCTGAGGAGGAGGAGAGAGGAGGTGAAGAGGAGCACCAGCAAGAAGCCTGACACCTGAGGAGGAGGAGGAGAGAGGAGGTGAAGAGGAGCAACAGCAAGAAGCCTGACACCTGACACCTGAGGAGGAGGTGAAGAGGAGCACCAGCAAGAAGCCTGACACCTGAGGAGGAGGAGAGAGGAGGTGAAGAGGAGCACCAGCAAGAAGCCTGACACCTGAGGAGGAGGTGAAGAGGAGCACCAGCAAGAAGCCTGACACCTGACACCTGAGGAGGAGGAGGAGAGAGGAGGTGAAGAGGAGCACCAGCAAGAAGCCTGACACCTGAGGAGGAGAGAGGAGGTGAAGAGGAGGAGGAGAGAGGAGGTGAAGAGGAGCACCAGCAAGAAGCCTGACACCTGAGGAGGAGGTGAAGAGGATCACCAGCAAGAAGCCTGACACCTGAGGAGGAGGAGAGAGGAGGTGAAGAGGAGCACCAGCAAGAAGCCTGACACCTGACACCTGAGGAGGAGGAGAGAGGAGGTGAAGAGGAGCACCAGCAAGAAGCCTGACACCTGAGGAGGAGGAGAGAGGAGGTGAAGAGGAGCACCAGCAAGAAGCCTGACACCTGAGGAGGAGGAGAGAGGAGGTAAAGAGGAGCACCAGCAAGAAGCCTGACACCTGAGGAGGAGGAGAGAGGAGGTGAAGAGGAGGAGGAGAGAGGAGGTGAAGAGGAGCACCAGCAAGAAGCCTGACACCTGAGGAGGAGGAGAGAGGAGGTGAAGAGGAGCACCAGCAAGAAGCCTGACACCTGAGGAGGAGGAGAGAGGAGGTGAAGAGGAGCACCAGCAAGAAGCCTGACACCTGACACCTGAGGAGGAGGAGAGAGGAGGTGAAGAGGAGCACCAGCAAGAAGCCTGTCACCTGAGGAGGAGGAGGAGGAGAGAGGAGGTGAAGAGGAGCACCAGCAAGAAGCCTGACACCTGACACCTGAGGAGGAGGTGAAGAGGAGCACCAGCAAGAAACCTGACACCTGAGGAGGAGGAGGTGAAGAGGAGCACCAGCAAGAAGCCTGACACCTGACACCTGAGGAGGAGGTGAAGAGGAGCACCAGCAAGAAGCCTGACACCTGAGGAGGAGGAGAGAGGAGGTGAAGAGGAGCACCAGCAAGAAGCCTGACACCTGACACCTGAGGAGGAGGAGAGAGGAGGTGAAGAGGAGCACCAGCAAGAAGCCTGACACCTGACACCTGAGGAGGAGGAGGAGGAGAGAGGAGGTGAAGAGGAGCACCAGCAAGAAGCCTGACACCTGAGGAGGAGGAGAGAGGAGGTGAAGAGGAGCACCAGCAAGAAGCCTGACACCTGAGGAGGAGGAGGAGGAGAAGAGCACCAGGAGGAGAGGAGCCCCAGGAGGAGAGGAGCCCCAGGAGGAGAAGAGCACCAGGAGGAGAGAGGAGCACCAGGAGGAGAGAAGAGCACCAGGAGGAGAGAGGAGCACCAGGAGGAGAGAGGAGCACCAGGAGGAGAGAAGAGCACCAGGAGGAGAGAAGAGCACCAGGAGGAGAGAAGAGCACCAGGAGGAGAGAAGAGCACCAGGAGGAGAGAGGAGCACCAGGAGGAGAGAGGAGCACCAGGAGGAGAGAGGAGGAATAAAACATCTCACCAGACGTTCTCCTGGTGTAGGTCTGTGACTCCTGCAGCGCTGTAATAAACGGCTGAAGGCAAAAGGCTCAGACTCAGGGACAGGTGTGACAGGCTCAGGCTCAGGGTGAAGCAGGAGCAGGGGCCCCTGGAGGGCCCCGAGGTCCTGCGCTCCTGAGGATCCCTGAGGTCTGGCTCTCGGCTCCACAACAGCGTCAAGAGCAGGCTCAGATTCCCCACTGCTGCCGGGAGCAGGAGCAGAGCCAGCAGACCAGAGAACAGGGCCCTGCAGGGCCCCCAGGGGCCCCAGGGCTCTGAGGGGCCCTGAGGCGGCTCCAGGGGGCCCGAACAGTTCATCCTGAGGGTCAGACACACCTCTGCCCCAGCACACAAGGCGTCCTGGTCCTGGTCCTGGTCCTGGTCCTGGTCCTGGTCCTGGTCCTGGTCCTGGTCCTGGTCCTGGTCCTGGTCCTGGTCCTGGTCCTGGTCCTGGTCCTGGTCCTGGTCCACAACAGACTTTTTGTCAGTACAAAAGTAAAACCTTGGGTTAGATGTTGTTGGAAAGTCCAGGGGAGATAAAAGTGTCTGTGATTCCTGTTTTTCAGAGAGAGTTCCTCTTCTGCAAATTAAAACCTGTTCGACCTGGTTTAGACCTGCTTTAGTCCTGCTTTAGACCCGCTTTAGTCCTGCTTTAGTCCTGCTTTAGACCTGGTTTAGACCTGCTTTAGACCTGCTTTAGTCCTGCTTTAGTCCTGCTTTAGTCCTGCTTTAGACCTGCTTTAGAGCTGCTTTAGACCTGCTTTAGACCTGCTTTAGTCCTGCTTTAGTCCTGCTTTAGTCCTGCTTTAGACCTGCTTTAGACCTGCT